>NW_021143573.1:827760-942561 GCF_004193775.1 Glycine soja
CTAAACCTTCCTATATATTTCGAATTCACTAGGCTTGTTTAACACAGTTATAGGAGTTCAATATTCACTTAGAATCAAAATTTCAGCCAGAAATTCATTTACCAAAACTCAAATTCGCAATAGACACAATCATAAGGAAACCTAAAAGTTCATGAAAAGGATCACAATCAAAGACTCTCTAAGAATTTTGCATGAACATGTTAAGGACTAATTAACATGCAAAGATTTGACTCAAATCAAATAAGAGGCTAAAATAATTTCATACACTCATGAACAAATGAGTTAGACAAAGAAACAAGAAAAATAAAATTCAGCACAACATAAGAAATCTTATGTGAGAAGTTTCATGACCAGACATGACTTCTATGACAAAACTACAACGTGAACAAGTCACTCTAGATTTTTGAGATTTTCGTCTACTTTAATGTTTTTGTAAGAATTTAATGGTTTAGGTTTCAGCCACAAAAAATAACAAGACAAAACTCAAAGGAACCTAAGCTCAACACAATTCGTGGTTCAAGAACAAAAACAAGAAATTTGAACCATAGAAAATCAAATCTATTTCTATAGCAAGTTTAATCGGTTGAAACACTAAAGAATCATGTTAAAAACATTTAGCACAAGACATGTGAGGAGAAACATGGAAAAATGAAGAAACAACAATGGAAGAGAAGGTAAAGCAAAAAATTAATGGAGGTTTAAGAAGCACCTACTTGAAGCTCTTGTGCTCTAATACCACTTGATGGAAGTTTGCTTGTGGAGCTTCTATGGAAGCTGGATCTTTGAGCTTCAATGAGGTCCTTCAATGGTTATTTTCCACCATGGAGATGTAGCGGAAGGCAAAGGAGAAGAGGAGAGGGAAGCACCATCCACTAGGGAATAAGCCATGTAAGAAGGAGCTTCACCACCAAGGATGTGCCTTGGATAAGAAGCTTGAAGAGGATGCTTTAATGGAGGAAAAGAAAGAGAGAAGGGGGGGGGGGGCACGAAATTGAAGGAATAAAAGAGGGAGAGAAGTGGAACTTTGAAGTGTGTCTCATAAGACTTTCATTCATCAAAGTTACAACAAGTGTTACACATGATTCTTTGAGAAAAATTCCTTGAGAAGCTAGAGCTTAGCTACACACACCCCTCTAATAACTAAGTTCACCTCTTTGAGAAGCTTCCTTGAGAAGATTCCTGAAGAAGCTAGAGCTTAGCTACACACACCTCTATAATAGCTACGCTCACCTCCTTGAGATGAGAAGCTAGAGCTTAGCTACACCCCCCCTATAATAGCTAACTTCACCCCCACACCAAAATACAAGAGGGTTCAGGAGTTGTTTAGCACGGGGAAGGTATTACCACCCCATGCGCCCGTCACAAAGGATGGCAACCTCTAATCGAGTGTGCAAATAATGACTTCAAAATTTAATTATTCTCCCTTTTATCATTATATTCCCTTTTTATGTTTTTTATCTTTTCCCTTTTATGTTTTTACTTTTTTGGGGCCAACAACGGTGTTTCCCTCGCTCCTACGTATCCTCGGGTGCGACGAGGAAATCAGACCTATGTATTTCTTTAAGTCTACAATTTGTTGGTAAAATTGTTTTTTCTTTTTTGAAAGATTTACTTTAACCGAGGCGTTGGACCTTGAAACAATCTTTTGATTTTTGAAAAGAGGAGAGAGTCGTTAATGCGTTGGACCTTGAAATGAACTTTTGATTTTTGAAAGGAGAGAATCGTTAAGGCGTTGCGCCTTGAAACAATCTCTGGATTTTTGAAAGGAGAGAATCGTTAAGGCGTTGGACCTTGAAGTGACCTCTTTTTTTTTATGAAATGAAGTTTATGAGTTGCTTTTATTTGATTTTTTGCTTATTAATATTCAATCCTTTCTTAAGATAACTTGCAACGTTAATGACTGGATAAACTTATTTTACATTGATGAAAAGAGTTTATGACATAAACGATCGGTCGAAACTTATTTAAACAGTGATTAAGTGAGATTACAACACAAGTGATCGGTTGAAATTCATTTAAACAGTGATTAAGTGAGATTGCAACACAAACGATCGGTTGAATTTTATTTTAATGGTGATTAAACGAGATTACGATATGAATGATCAGTCGAAACTCGCTTTAAACAAAGAAAAAGATCACCGATGATCGAAGACGGAGATGAAGATGCACAAAGAATTAAGGGGACCCCTAAAGGTCCATAAATCAAATTCAAATCCTTAAAGAAAGCACTAACTGGATGAAGAACGAAGAACAAAGAACGAAAGATGAACAAACGAAGAACGACCAAAGAATGAACGATGAACAGTGTAGGAATCGATCACGAATGTAATTCAGAAGTGTTTCGGCCTTGTTTTCTCTTCTTTCTTCTTTTTTCTGGACCTATGGACTTCAGGGAACTTAGGGACCCTTTACTTTAGCCTTCCCACGCCTATTTATAGCAAAACAAGGCATTTGGGATAAAGGTAGCTCACCCAAGCGAGCTGATAACATCATTCTGAAGCAACCCTGCTCACCCAGGCCAGCTTAGCTCGCCCAGATAATCTGGTTACTTCATTATGAAGTTATCTAGGTGGCTCAAGGGCTGAAAAATCCCCCAAAAGTAACCCTTTTTCCCTCCTTTTGAGTATTTTGCACATTTCCTTCGGAAACATCAAAACACCTTAAGGAATGTGCGGCCACAGGTGTTAAGCAGCTCAATTTGGCAGGCAAGAAGCCAAATGTTTGCAAATGATCGTCCCTAGACGAAATTAGGGTATGATAGTTGCCCTTCTTTACTTATCTTTTATTGGAAATAAAAGGGAAGTAAAGATAAAGACACTAATTTCGTTCGAGCGATCTCACCATCCGACTGGCCACTAGCGGTGGCCGAAGTAGTGAAACTGGGGAAGCACGAGGACATTGAAGTTCTTCTTTTTTCGTTTTCTTCTTTTTTTTATTATTTTCATTTTCTATAAAAGCATAGACACAGAGGACGTCGAGTCCTATGAAGCACAAGGACAAAAGATGATGAAGTCTTTGAGATGAAGACATTGTCGTCTTTGAAAGCGTAAATGAAAACATTATCGCCTTTTGAAAGCATGAATGACTGAAGACATTGTCATCTTCGAAATGTAGATGAAGGAATTTTCCCCTTTTGAAAGCATGAAATGACTGAAGACATTGTCGTCTTCGAAATGTAGATGAAGGCATTGTCGCCTTTTGAAGATATTGTCGTCATCGAAATGTAGATGAAGGCATTGTCCCCTTTTAAACACATTGTCGTCTTCAAAACATAAATGAAGACATTGTTTTATTTTGAAGACATGCAATGATTGAAGACATTGTTTTCTTTGAAATGTAAATGAAGATATTGTCGCCTTTTGAAAGCATGCAATGACTGAAGACATTGTCATCTTCGAAATGTAATTGAAGACATTGTTGCCTTTTGAAAGCATGCAATGACTGAAGACATTATCATCTTCAAAATGTAAATGAAGACATTGTCACCTTTTGAAAGCATGCAATGACTGAAGACATTTTTGTCTTTGAAATGTAAATGAAGATATTGTTGCCTTTTGAAAGCATGCAATGACTAAAGACATTGTCGCCTTTTGAAAGTATGCAATGACTTAAGACATTGTCGCCTTCAAAATGTAAATGAAGACATTGTCGCCTTTTGAAAGCATGCAATGACTGAAGACATTGTTGTCTTCAAAATGTAAATGAAAACATTGTCGCCAGTTGAAAGCATTCAATGACTAAAGACATACTCGTCCTTGAAAGGAGGCAGATGACCCTAATTTGTCTCTGTATGCCAACGGACTTGATTGTCTCTGGAAGGCAAAGGTGCAGATGACCATAATTTGTCTCTGTGTGCCAACAAACTTGATTGTCTCTAGAAGGCAAAGGATACTTTAATAGTCTCGATCGAAAGACATTGGAGTCTTCGAAAAGAGGCAAATGACCATAATTTATCTCTACGTGCCAACAGACTTGATTGTCTCTGGAAGGCAAAGGAAGTGGATGACCATAATTTGTCTCCGCGTGCCAATGGACTTGATTGTCTTTGGAAGGCAAAAAGTTACAGATGACCATAATTTGTCTTCGCGTGCCAACAGACTTGGTTGTCTCTAGAAGGCAAAGGAGACTTTAATAGTCTCGATTGAAAAACATTGAAGTCTTCGAAAAGGGGCAGATGACCATAATTTATCTCTGTGTGGCAACGGACTTGATTGCCTCTGGAAGGCAAAGGAAGTGGATGACCATAATTTGTCTCCTCGTGCCAATAGACTTGATTGTCTCTGCAAGGAAAAAAGGTGCGGATGACCATAATTTGTCTCTGCGTGCCAACAGCTTGATTGTCTCTAGAAGGCAAAAGAGACTTTAATAGTCTCAGTTGAAAGACATTGAAGTCTTCGAAAAGGGGTAGATGACCATAATTTGTCTCTGCGTGCCAATGGACTTAATTGTCTCTAGAAGGCAAAGGAAGCGGATGACTATAATTTGTCTCTGCGTGCCAACAGACTTCATTGTCTCTGGAAGGAAAAGGTGTGGATGACCATAATTTGTCTCCGCGTACCAATGGACTTGATTGTCTCTAGAAGGCAAAGGGAGACTGTAATAGTCTCTAAAAGCATACATGACAGTGGACTTAGATAAAAATAGAGGACTCTGAGTCCTATAAAGGCGAGCGAGGACTTTGAGTCCTATGAAAGATAAAGGTGAGGACTTTGAGTCCTATGAAAGATAAAGGTGAGGACTTTAAGTCCTACGAAGGCATAAAAGTGAGGACTTTGAGTCCTATAAAAAATAAGGTGAGGACTTTGAGTCCTATGAAAGATCATGTGAGGACTTTGAGTCCTATAAAGGCGAGAACTTTGAGCCCTACAAAGGCGACGACTTTGAGCCCTATGAAACAAGCCAATGGGCATTAGTACCAAAGGGCTCAACCTTATGAGAAAGAAAGATACTGAATCTTTGAGAGGGCTTCTCATCTTTAAGGAAAAATCTATGCATTTGAACATGAATTTTTTTTGGGTGCAGATGCATGCAACCTTTATCCTGAAATGCAGTAAATGCAGACTTTGTATGCAACAATGCAATGCAATGGAAATTTGTACAATGTTCATGACATTCTTCCCTATTTTTGTGATTTTGATTTGATTTTTTCAATTTTTTCTTTTGTGGAAAACACAGATTGACTGTGTCTTTCTGGAAGACGTGATAATTCATGCAACCTCATTCTATATATTGCAAATCTCTTCGAGGACCCCCTCATAGTGTATGTTTTGTTTGATTTAGTCACTTGACAATTTTGGAGTGACGACAGTGGAGCTATTTGACATTTAAACAATCAATTGAAATCCTAGGGTTTTCCCCTTTTCTTCGATTATTCTGCACAGCAAGAAAACATAAGGTTTTGAGATTGATCGTGTGCCTCATTGAACGATGGCAATGAATTGTCATACTTTGGTGTATGACCAAGTGAAACTTTCTTGATTTAAGGTTATAGAGCGAGGCCATGGGTCTATTGATCCCATGAAAACTTGATGACATGGGCTGATCACAAAAGAATTTATATAACGAAGCTACCCTCGGATTTCGAAAGAAATCCCAAAGAGTTTGCATGAGAGACTAACATTAGATGTTTGGGCATCTTCCACGAGCTCTTGGTCAAATGAGTTTTCTTCTCAAATGTGCAAGCACGAAACCTCAGGGGTTTTTCTTTTTCTTTTTTTAGATATATATATATATATATATATTTAACAATCACAAGCATGTGCGAGTTCCATTCCAGAATCCCAACTTAAAAGCAAAATTAGTCATTCCTTCATCCACATGGGCTTTATTGGGCTTGTAAAGCGGTTGGGGGTAAGAGGGCTATGACAAAAGGGATTAGATAGACACAAAGAGTGTTTGAGGGTTATATTGAGTAAGAACCTCAAGAGCGTTGCTCATACTTTTGTTTCTTTCAACTCTTGGGGTTGGGCTCTACTCCTTTTGTCTCATACATTAATCTTTCGTTTCACTTTTGTGCCTTTTCTTGTAAAATCTGGGGATCTTTTGTCTCTCTTGTCACTCTCCTTTGGAGGATTTTTTTTCTTTTTTTTCATTTTTTGCCCAACTTCATGCATGTGTATTTGCATGGGTCTTCCCGTTGGTTTAGCGGTGGTTCCTTCTCAGGGTTTCTATTTTTCTTTTGTTGTTTTTTTTGTTTGCTTTTAGAAAACAAATCTGTTTTGTGATGTAAGCTCCATTGGAGCTTGTAGGCCTAGGATCTTCTTCATCAATGGATTCCTTTGCTTCTTGGAAGATGAATGGCAGCGGAATGGAGAAGGAAGGGAGAAAGGAGATGCCACTTCAAGGAGAAGATGAGTCTAGAAGAAGCTCACCACCATAGGAGACCATGGATAAGAGCTTGGAGGAAGAAGGAGATGAATGAAGGGAGAGGAAGAGAAGAGCACGAAATTTTGTGCTCTAAAAGAGCTCTGAAATCTGAAGTTTAATATTCAAATGATCAAAGTTGAAAAAAAATGCACACACATGACCTCTATTTATAGCTTAAGTGTCACACAAAATTAGAGGGAAATTTGAATTTCAATTCAAATTTCACTTGAATTTGAAATTGAATTTGTGGAGCCAAACTTTGGAGCCAAAATTTAACTAATTATGATTTGTGAATTTTAGTTATGGTTCAGCCCACTAATCCAAGATCAATTCCAAGATTCTCCACTAAGTGTGCTTAGGTGTCATGAGGCATGTAAAGCATGAAGGACATGCACAAAGTGTGACTATATAATGTGGCAATGAGGTGTAGTAAGCAAATGCTCACCTCCCCCTCTAAAATTAAATTGGATTGGGCTTCTACCAATTCAATTAAATTTTATTTCCCAACACACACATCAAATACTCACTTAGTGCATGTGAAATTACAAAAATACCCTTAATACAAAAACTAGTCTAGGTGCCCTGAAATACAAGGGCTGAAAAATCCTATATTTCTAGGGTACCCTACCTACATTATGGAGCCCTAAATACAAGGATCAAATATAATGATATCCTAGTGTAATATGTACAAAGATAATTGGACCCAACCTTGATCCATGGGCTCAGAAATCTACCCTGAGGTTTATGAGAACCCTAGGGCCTTCTTCAGCAGCTCTAGCCCGATCCTCTTGGAGCCTCTTGCTCATGGCTCTAGTGACTAGTCCCTTCCTAGGGAAGATTGCATCATCCACTTCCCCGTGAAGAGGATTTGACCTCAAATCTGTTAGTTTCTCCTCCTCAATATCAGCTCCACTTGCAAAAGGAATTAAATCAGAAATGTTAAAAGTGGTGCTGACTCCATACTCTCCTGGGAGGTCCAACCTATAGGCTTGGATTTCCTTTTAGTAGGGAATCTATCCTTCCTAAGATGGAGCCAAACCCAGTCACCGTCATTAAGAACTAGCTCTTTTCTTCCTCTATTGCCTTTAGTTGAATACACCTTTGTTTGGTTCTCTATTTGGTTCTTAACCCTCTCATGCAACTTCTTTACAAACTTTGACCTAGATTCCCCTTCTTTATGTATAAAAGAAGTATCCAGTGGGAGGGGAATGAGGTCTAACGGTGTTAGGGGATTGAATCCATAGAAAACCTCAAAAGGGGATTGCTTGGTGGTTCTATGAACCCCCCCTGTTGTAAGCAAATTCTACATGAGGAAGATACTCATCCCAAGACTTTTGCTTGCCTTTCAGAAAAGCCCTTAAAAGGGTGATAAAGACCTATTCACTACCTCTGTTTGCCCATCAGTTTGTGGACGACAAGTGGTAGAGAAAAAAAGTTTAGTTCCTAGCTTAGCCCATAAGGTTTTCCAGAAGAGGCTAAGGAACTTAGCATCTCTATTTAACATAATGGTCCTAGCCAAACCATGGAGTCTCATAACTTCCCTGAAAAAGAGTTTTGAGATGTGGGAAGCATCATCCACCTTGTGGCATGGTATAAAGTGTGCCATCTTGCTAAACCTATCCACCACCACAAAGATAGAGTCTACACCTCTTTGGGTTCTAGGAAGCCCAAGGACAAAGTCCATACTAATGTCTACCCAAGGTGCAGAGGGGATGGGTAAGGGTGTGTATAGCCCATGAGGCATCACCCTAGACTTGGCTTGTAAACAAGCCACACACCTAGTGCAATGCTTATGGACATCTTTCTTCATATGGGGCCAATAAAACTTTTCTTTGAGTAAGACAAGGGTCTTGTCTATCCCAAAGTGGCCCATGAGCCCACCCTCGTGGCTCTCTTTCACAAGTAATTTCCTAATGGATCCTTGGCGTATGCAAAGCTTTCCCTCTTTGAAAAAATACCCCTTAGCCAAATAGAATCCATCTTGGGCCTTTTTACCACAACTCTTGTAAATGGGAGAGAAATGTTCATCTAAAGCATACAAGTCCTTAATATTATCAAATCCTAAAATTTGGGCTCCAAGGGAGCAAAATAATGTGTGTCTCCTAGAGAGGGCATCAGCTACCACATTTGTTGTTCCCTTTTTGTATTTGATAACATATGGAAATTGCTCTAGGTACTCTACCCATTTTGGATGCCTCTTGTTTAACTTGCTTTGCCTTCTAATGTACTTAAGTCATTGATGATCACTATGAATGACAAATTCCATGGAAACAAGGTAATGTTCCCAAGTTTGGAGGGCTCTTATTAAGGCATAAAGCTCTTTATCATAGGTAGGGTAGTTGAGGGTGGCACTATGAAGTTTTTTACTAAAATAAGCAATAGGGTGCCCACCTTGTAATAATACAGCTCCAACTCCCACTCCAGAGGCATGACATTCTAGCTCAAAAGTTTTAGAAAAGTCAAGAAGAGCTAGAACATGTGCCTTAGTAAGCTTTTCTTTGAGCAAAGCAAACACTAGCTCTTGTTTTTTCACCCCAGGTAAATGCCACATTCTTCTTCACTAGCTCATTGAGAGGTGATGCAATTGTAGAGAAATTAGGAACAAACCTTCTATAGAAGCTTACTAACCCATGGAAGCTCCTAATATCTCCCACACTTTTTGGGGTGGGCCATTCTTGGATGGCCTTGATTTTCTCAGGGTCCATTTGGACCCCATTTCTACCAACTACAAACCCTAAGAAAACTATATTATCTACAAAAAAAGTACACTTCTCTATATTTGCATAGAGGGTGTTTTTCCTAAGGACTGAAAGAACTTGCCTGAGATGTCCTAAGTGATCATCTAGGCTCCTACTGTACACTAAAATGTCATCAAAATAAACAACTACAAATCTACCTATGAAATCCCTTAAGACATGATGCATAAGCCTCATAAAGGTGCTTGGTGCATTAGTGAGCCCAAAAGGCATCACTAGCCATTCATACAAACCAAACTTGGTCTTGAAAGCGGTTTTCCACTCATCACCCTTTTTCATCCTGATTTGGTGATACCCACTTTTAAGATCGATTTTTGAAAAGATATTGGCACCATGCAACTCATCAAGCAAATCATCAAGTCTAGGAATGGGGTGCCTATACTTTACAGTGATGTTGTTGATGGCCCTGCAATCTGTACACATTTTCCACGTACCATCCTTTTTGGGCACCAACACTGGCACAACACATGGGCTTAGGCTCTCTTGGACCCAGCCCTTCTCCAACAATTCTTTAACCTGAGACTCTATCTCCTTAGTCTCCTGAGGGTTAGTCCTATAGGCTGGCCTATTAGGAAAGCTTGCTCCTAGGACTAAATTTATTTGGTGTTCTATTCCCCTTAAAGGAGGTAGTCCAAGGGGTATCTCCTTGGGAAATATATCACCAAATTCATGTAAGAGTTCTTGGGCCTTTGGGGGTAAGGTCTCAAATGTAGGAATTGTGGCAGTGCTAAGGGATGTTTCCCTTGATAGGAGAAGGTAGAAAGATTGTTTAAGAATGAGTGCTCTTTTAATATCACCTTTTGTTGCAAAATGATTTTCCTTCTTAACAATCTTCTTGGAGGAATCCTTTTCCTCCTTTTCCTTCCCCTTGGCCTTTGAAGACAAGGCCTTACTATCCTTCTTTTTCTTTTGTTTTTCTAGTTTTTCTTCCTCATCCCTATTATCTTTCATAGTTAGTTGATCTTTGGTCACCTATGAAGGTGTTTGAGGATGCAACACAAATTTAGTGCCAAGATGGGTGAGGGAAATCTCATTAGTTAGGCCATTGTAAATGATCTTCCTATCAAATCGCCACGGCTTTCCTAAAAGAATATGTCCTGCCTCCATGAGGACTATATCACAATTAACTTCATCCTTATATGTCCCAATGGAGAAAGGTACCTTCGCTTGTTGGTTAACTATCATTTCCCTTTGCTCATTGAGCCATTGAAGTTTATAAGGTTTTGGGTGGGGAATGATAGTGAGGTTCAACTTGGAAACTAATCTTGTGCTACAACAATTGCAACAAGATCCACTATCCACAATGAGAGAACAAGTTTTATCTAAAATTTTGTATCTTATATAAAAGATGTTCTCTCTTTGGGATTGAGATAGATCACAATATTGACCTCCAATGAGCCTTCTAACCATTAAGAGGTCACCTTCTTCATGGGGGTAAACTTCCTCACTAGACTCTTCACCCCTTACTTCATCTTCACTTCCACTAGAGGAAGGGCAAGAAGTTGTCTCCTCGTGACTACTATAAATGTCTTGACCGCTCATGATCATGTTTTTCTTTGTGGGGCATTGAGAGGCAATGTGACCTCTCCAAAGACATTTGAAGCATTTAATGTTGCTAGTCCTTTCTTGGGAACTAGTCTTAGGGGTGTATTTCTCTATGGTCTTACCCTTATCTTCCTTGAGTTTTGAAGGTGCAGCCCCTAAAATTCCATGGGCTTGGTCCTTCCTTGGATAAGAGTGAGAGCTGTAAGATTTTGAAGAAGACTTTCTTTTAAGTTGTTGCTCCACTCTTATACAAAGTTGGACTAGCTCATCTAGGTCCCTATATTGAATGATTTCAACCTTGTCCCTCACTTCCATATTAAGCCCACTAAGGAACCTAGCTATGCTTGTTCTTTCCTCCTTCCTAAGTCCAGCACTTAAAAAGAGTAGTTCCATTTGTTGTCTATATTCTTCAACACTCATACTCCCTTGTCTAAGCCTTTAGAGCTTGTCCATAAGCTCCCTTTCATAGTAGGAGGGAATATGCCTCTTCCTGAGGGCACTCTTAAGATCATTCCAATACTCTACTAGAGGATCCCCATAAATCCTTCGTTCCCTAACAAGGGGAGTCCACCAATAGAGGGCATACCCTTAAAAGCTAAGGGTAGCCAATGGAACTTTTCTCTCTTCGCTAATATGATGGCAAGCAAAGAGTTGTTCAACCTTCATTTCCCAATCTAAGTTGGCCTCAACATTATCCTTTCCATGGAAATATGGGAGGCTAATTGATGTGTCATCATTTTCTCATATTTCTTAACCCTTTTTGTCACCATTTTAATTACTGATTAGCCTTAATTGTCAAATTAATTATGCAGTTTTATCATTTGGGCCTACTGAATTAATTTTGTGTTTTTAATTTAATTTCAGAAGAATTATAAGTAATTGGGCTTGAATCCGGAATTGGGCTTGGACTTGAAGAGAGCAGACAATTTTATTCTACCAAATCTTATCTTATCTAGATTTTATCTCATCTAGATATTATTTCATCTAGATTTTATCTTATCATATCTAGATTTTATCTCATCTAGATATTATTTTATCTAGATCTTATCTTATCTTATCTTATCTAGATTTTATTTCACCTATATATTATTTTATCTAGATCTTATCTTATCTTATGTATATTTTATTTTATTTATGGGCTTGGACTCAAAACAGATTTGTAAGCTTTGGGGCTGAGAACTATATAACAGCACCAAGGTTCTAGTTTTAGGCTCTCTCTCTCTTTTGTTTTAGCTTTTTTGTTTTGGAGAATAATTCTAGTTTTCATCATTTTCTACTACAATTTCTTTTGCTATTGATTAATGGAAGGCTAAGTCTCCAGCGTTGTTTTCTCTTGAGGATCAAGGACAGCTCTCTTTGAGGTTTTATTATTACTATTGCATTCTGCTCAGTTTTTCCTCTTCACCAATTACTCTGTATTTGTTGCTATTATTCCATGCATGCTTAGTGCTTGATTAATTGTCTCTACGCTTAATTTATGTTCATGCTTAATGATCAGTTTCGTTCATGATTAATTGGTGTATGTGTTACTTAATCACATGATGAATGCCTTATGTTAAATTTCACTTAGTAATTTAATTTAGGGTTGGATTAAGTGGTTGAACTGATAAATGATAAATCCTCGTAACCTATGATAAGAGACTTGCTTGTGAATCAAGGGGAAACAATGTGTTTTAATTCTAATATTTTTTAATTAAAATTTACTTGTTGTTTAATTTACAAAACAAATAACCCCCCCCCCCAATTTGTTACTGTTTTATTATAATCTGTTATGAACGTTTGGTTGACCATTGCTCGTTGGGAGACGACCTAGGATCACTTCCTATATACTGCGTTTTTAATGTTTATTTGATTCGGGTACGACCTCGATCAAATTTAGCGCCGTTGCCGGGGAGCAGTGGGCCAAAGGTTTATAATAGTGTTTTGTTATCTTATTTTGTGTAGTGTTCTATTTTGCAATTCAGTCTCATTCCCTGTTTAGCGACTGTTTTAGCGATGAATTCAGCCTTTTTTTTTGTTGTGAACAGTGCTGAACAGTGATTAGCGACGAATTTTGCAATTTAATTAACGATATTTGTTTTGATAGTTAGAGTTGCTATTTTTGGCTGAATTTTTGTGTGGTAGCTTCTTTTGATCCATATTTTGTGTGAAAAATACCAGGAGCACTTGGTGTGGCATTATTTGAGAGAGACAAAAATTTTTGGAACTTGTTTTTAGCAAAACTTAAAACGGCCATAACTTTTGCTCCGGGTATCAGAACGACTATTATTATATATGCATTTGGGGTAGAAAAAAATATCCCATATTGTGGTAAATTGTTGAAGCCGGTTGGGGTCTCCCAAACTCGAAAAATCAGCCATTTACTAATTTTTTTTTATTTTACAAGTATTATTATCCTATTTTTCTAAACTTGCTTAGGTAGTTTTCATAGTTAGACTTTGAATTTTTGTTTGAAAATTTTTGTGCTATCTTTTCATGATTTTAGTTTTCATAGTTAGTTTTACCCCCTTGTTAGGTGCTGTTGAGAAACACATTATTTGCTGCATATAGTGCATGTCTAGGGGCAATCCATGTGATTTACAACCCTTTGATCCTGAAATAGATAGAACCTTTCATAGATTAGTAAGGCATAGTGTGCATCATGGTCATTCTGTGCATTTTGAGCATTCTGAGCATTCTGTTAAGGGTGATTCTGAATATTCTGATTTTGAGCATTCCTCTACTAATTTTTATACTGAGAACATGGCTCAACCTCTACCTCGTGAGAGGACTTTTAGGGAGATGGCTGCACCTGATTTCACTTATGAAAGCTTATGCATTCAATATCTTGATGAAGGTGTTCCATATGTTCTCAAGACTGGACTAATACATTTGCTGCTCAAGTTTCATGGTCTTGTAGGTGAAGATCCTCATAAGCATCTTAAGGAGTTCCATATTGATTGTTCCACCATGAAGCCCCCTGACGTCCAAGAAGATCATATCTTTCTAAAGGCTTTTCCTCATTCGCTGAAGGGAGTGGCAAAAGATTGGCTATATTACCTTGCTCCCAGGTCTATCTTCAGCTGGGCTGATCTTAAGAGGGTGTTCTTGGAGAAATTCTTCCCTGCATCTAGGACCACTGCCATCAGAAAAGACATTTCAGGCATCAGGCAACTTAGTGGAGAAAGCCTGTATGAGTACTGGGAAAGATTCAAGAAATTGTGTGCAAGCTGTCCTCACCACTACATTTCTGAGCAACTCCTTCTTCAATATTTCTATGAGGGACTTAGCAACATGGAGAGGAGTGTGATTGATGCTGCCAGTGGTGGAGCTCTTGGTGATTTGACCCCTACTGAGGCTAGGAATTTGATTGAGAAGATGGCTTCCAACTCCCAACAATTCACTGCAAGAAATGATGCTATTGTTCTTAGAGGAGTCCACGAGATGGCCACAGATTCATCTTCATCTACTGAAAATAAAAAGCTTGAAGGAAAATTTGATGCCTTGGTCAACCTAGTAACCCAGCTTGCCTTGAATCAGAAATCTGTTGGATCGAGTGGCCTCCGAATAATTTAGAAGGGGGGAGGGGTTGAATTAATTATTACTAGACCTTTACTAATTAAAAAATTACCCTTCTTAAGCTTCTACTATGTTGTTAAGAAAATAAAGAATAGAAAAGAAACTTTAACCAAAAGTAAAAGCAGGAATTAAAGTGCAGAGCAGAACTTAAAACAGTTGGGAAGAAGGAGACAAACACACAAGAGTTTTATACTGGTTCGGCAACAATCCGTGCCTACACCCAGTCCTCACGCGACCTGCAGTCCTCGAGATTTCTTTTCAACCTTGTATAATTCCTTTACAAGCAAAGATCTACAAGGGATGTACCCTCCCTTGTTCTCTTTGAACAACCTAGTGGATGTACCCTCCACTAGAACTGATCCATAAGAGATGTACCCTCTCTTGTTCTTAGTCAAACCCAAGTAGATGTACCCTCTACTTGTACCACAAAGGATGTACCCTCCAATGTGTTAAGACAAAGTTCTCAGGCGGTTAAACCTTTGAAACTTTGTGAATTGGGATACAAAAGAATTCTCAGGCGGTTAGTCCTTCGAAATCTTTTGTATATAGGAAAGGGAAGAATCAAAAGAATTCTCAGACTATGTCGTTTTGAATTCTTTGACAAAGGAGAAGGGAGACACAAAAGAATTCAGGCGGTTAGTCCTTTGTTCTTTTGGAAAAGGGAGAAGAGAGACACAAAAAGAATTCAGGCGGTTAGTCCTTGGCGAATTCTTTTTGGCAAAGGGAGAAGAGAATAAAAAGTATGAATAGTACAAGTTTTCAAGGTTTAGAAAACCAGAAAACTTTGGAAAGCTTTTGGCAAAAGGAAGAAGATGAAGTTCAAAGAGACTCAGAAATCAATGTGGAAAACTTGCTTGTGTAAAGAATGAATTGGAAAAGATTGATTTATTGAATGATTGATTGAATGAATGATAGAATGTAAAACAAAGCCTTGCTTTTATAGACTTTTCATGTCTGGTTAAGAAAATCAATAGAAGAGTTATGACTTTTAGAAAAACTTAAAACCAATTTGAAAAAGTCAAAAACTATTTGAAGAATTACATCTTTTGATTTGTTCAGAAACTATCACTGGTAATCGATTACCAAATCAGTGTAATCGATTACACAAAGATTTTTTGTGAAAGGATGTGACTCTTCACATTTGAATTTGAATTTCAATGTTCAAGCACACTGGTAATCGATTACCAAAACATTGTAATCGATTACAGGTTTTTGAAATCAATTGGATCATTGTAAATTCGGTTGAAAGCTTTTTGAAAACCATTTTGCTACTGGTAATCGATTACAACAATCTGGTAATCGATTACCAGAGAGTAAAAACTCTTTGGTAAACATGTTTTGAGAAAAATCCATGTGCTACTCAGTTTTCGAAAAAACTTTTTCATACTTATCTTGATTAATTCTTCTCTTGATTCTTGAATCTTGAGTCTTGAATCTTGATCTTGATTTTTGGAAGCTTGAACCTTGAATCTTGATTCTTGATTCTTGAAATCGAATTTCCTCTTGAACCTTGAAATGTTCTTGATTCAATCTTGAACATCTTGAACTCATTCTTTGATTCTTAAGATCATCATCTTTGTTATCATGAAGTTGTTCTTGGTATTTGAGCTTTTTGTCATCACCTTTGTTATCATCAAAACTTCTTTGAATCAATCTTGATTCATCATGAAGCTTGCTTCTACAATCTCCCCCTTTTTGATGATGACAACTTCTGAAATCAAGAAACACACACACACACTTTTTCCTAGTCGATCACTCTCATAGACTTCCATTCTCCCCCTTTGTTTTTGAATTTATGCTTCTCTTAAAATTAAGTTGATCACTCATATGATTTCTTGATTTATGCTTATTTCTCTACCCCTTTGGCATCAACAAAAAGCAAAAGTGCGTAACAAGTTTTAAATCATACAAATGCAACTAAGCATCCACACAATCATTCATGGAAAAATATAAACCAAATCATGAAGCAAGAAACATGAATAGATCAAATATAAAATCCACATAGTCAAATAACATTTTTTCAAACATACCATGCAAATAAAGAAATAGTAAATTGTTCAAATATCATCATAATATAGCCAAATACATGGCTGAAAATCAAAGTACTAATAATATTAAAATAATATAAAACTAAGATGATGGTGGCAGCGGTGGTGGTAGATCAAAGCTTGAGCGAATGTAAGACACATCTTCTTCAACCTTAGTGATTCTTGACTCCATCTCATTGAAGCGCATATCTACTTGTAATTCCAAATTGTCAAACCTTTCACCAACAAAGGTTTGAAGGCCATCAAACCTATCCAAAATCTTTGAAAGAAGAGATGAATCTTCTTCATCATGTCCTTCTTCACCAACATGTCGAGCACCCTTCTTGATGGAAGCTTGCTTGTGGGGCTTCTATGGAGGCTGGATCCTTGAGCTTCAATGAGGTCCTTTAATGGTGATTTTCCATCATGGAGATGCAGCGAAAGACAAAGGAGAAGAGGTGAGAGGAGGCGCCATCCACTAGGGAATAAGCAATGGAAGAAGGAGCTTCACCACCAAGATGAGCCTTGGATAAGAAGCTTGGAAGTATGCTTCAATGGAGGAAAAGAAAAAGGGAGAGAAAGAGAGAGGGGGGAGCACGAAATTGAAGGAATAAAAAAGGGAGAGAAGTGGAACTTTGAAGTATGTCTCACAAGACTCTCATTCATCAAAGTTACAACAAGTGTTACACATGCTTCTATTTATAGACTAGGTAGCTTCCTTGAGAAGCTTTCTTAAGAAAACTTCCTTGAGAAGCTTTCTTAAGAAAACTTCCTTGAGAAGCTTCTTTGAGAAAACTTCCTTGAGAAGCTAGAGTTTAGCTACACACACCCATCTAAAAACTAAGCTCACCTCCTTGAGAAGCTTCCTTAAGAAGCTAGAGCTTAGCTACACACCCCTATAATAGCTAAGCTCACCCCCATGACAAAAAAACATGAAAATACAAAAAAAATCATACTACAAAGACTACTCAAAATGCCCTGAAATACAAGGCTAAAACCCTATACTACTAGAATGGCCAAAATACAAGGCCCAGACGAAGGAAATACCTATTCTAATATTTACAAAGATAAGCGGGCTCATACTTAGCCCATGGGCTCGAAATCTACCCTAAGGCTCATGAGAACCCTGGGGCCTTCCCTTGGATCTCTAGCCCAATCTACTTGGAGTCTTCTACCCAATGCCCTTGCGGGGTAGGATTGTTATGACTGAAGCGCCTATAAAGAAGGATCTCTTGATTGGAACATATGGTTCAGAATCAAGAGGGATGTTAAAGTGTTGAAGGAAAAGGGTGACTAGATGAGGGTAAGGCAAAGGAGCATTCAATCGCAATGCCTTATGCGATATCTAACAAGATGTGCCCAATCAATTTGTAAACCTTTATGAAAGGCCCACATAACAATGAGATCTTCTTTAGAAACCTGTGCAAGGTTTGAAGATCTTGGAAGAAAGATGAGAACAATTAAATAATGAAGGATGCAGCTTTCAAAAGCCAATGAACCGGCATGAAGCCTTTCGGTCATATCCGCTTGGTTGGTGCAAACCAACCGGCGGGCATCATGCACAGAAAAATCCAACTTCCAATCGTCAATCAGTGCACCTTCAAATGGTACACCTTCACATGGCAATTTGGTTAAATCATAGAATAGGGACTAGTCAATGACCATCTTAATCCCATAAACCTCAGACATTAGGTTGTCTTCTTGGATTTCTAAGTTTGAATAGAAGACTTTGACAAGATCAGAATAAACAAGCAATTTTAGAGACATGAATGGAATAAGATTGGAGTTTTCAAATGCTTGAAAGCATTTAAAACTCTCATTTGAAAAGAAATCCATATATATGAATTTTGGGTCTATAATGGAACGAGAGGAAAAGAGGTTTGTGTACCGTATCCGCTGTTCCTCAGATGAAAACAATGATCCAAAAGGAATGGAGGAAGGAATTGGTGTTTCCTGTGACCCAGAATGCCGTTGACTCCGACTTGAAGTGCCCTTTCGCTTCTTTGATGGTTTCGCCATTTGAAGAGATTTTTCGAAATTTCAATTGGTTCAAATGAAAGAGAATGAAAAAAGATGAAGTTTGGGCTTTGTGGGGAGTGATTTGGACAAGAAATGAGTGAGATATGGATGGAGAAAGATTTGGGGGCGAGGGTTTTCGAGAGAGAGAAGAGTTGCAGGTTTCAAAATTTGAAATTTGAATATATAGGTGCAGGGATGCGTTGTAATCGATTACACAAATATGGTAATCGATTACCAGAGAGCAACATAGCCAGAAATAACTGCTTGTAATCGATTACACTACTATGGTAATCGATTACCAGAGGTTATTTTAGCCAATAAACAAAAAACCAATAGACTTTCTAGGAGTAATTCTTAATCAATTAATTCACATATCATATCATTCAAAACCATTGAAACATGTAGATAATCAATTATATCAAATCAATCAAACATACGTATGAAGAATATTAATTATAGATATTATTGAAATATTTTAATGAAAGTTTCATGCTTAGAGGATAAACTCAATCAAAAACACATATTCATAATTTCAAACAATCAAAACAAACACATAAAAATTGTTGGTCATCATAATCAAACTGATTGAAGAAAAATTTAAACTTAAGAGAAATTTTAATAAGAGAATGGTTTTGATATTACCTTTTTCATGATTAAAGTGTCTAGATCTTCAAAGATGAGGATCATACTTTTTCTCCTTGTTTTTCATTCTTGAGAGATGTTCTCATCACTTTCATAATCCTTGGTTAGAAGATTAATCTCTTTTTCTGAACCATCAGATTAATCATTGTCATCCAATGCAATGAAGGCTTTCTTAGTCCTTCTTTCATCAAACCTTTTCTTTTCACTTTTCTCGGGCCACTCTTCATTTGAAGGACAATCGGCCTTGATGTGACCAATTTGGTTGCATTTGTAACATCTAAGGACTTGAGAATCTTCTTGTGATTTTCTTTCATTGTTGAAGTTTTGATGCCTGTCAATTCTTCTTTTCTTGATAAATTTCTGAAATTTCTTCACAAAGAAAGAAAAATCTTCTTCATCATCTGAATCTTCTTCTTCATTTTCTTCTTGCATTGATGATGAAGCTTTAAGGGCTATACTTCTCTTCTTTTTGTTATTTTCTTCATTTTGATAAAGGCATTGGAGTTCCATCTCGTGTTCCTGCAATTTACCAAATAAAGTAGCAAGAGACATGGAAGAGAGTTCTTTACTTTCAAAAATAGCAGTTACTTTGGGCTGCCATTCCCTACTTAAATATCTTAAAACTTTATTAATCAATGTGGAAAACTTGCTTGTGTAAAGAATGAATTGGAAAAGATTGATTTATTGAATGATTGATTGAATGAATGATATAATGTAAAACAAAGCCTTGCTTTTATAGACTCTTCATGTCTTGTCAAGAGAACCATTAGAAGAGTTATCACTTTTAGAAAAACTTAAAACCAATTTGAAAAAGTCAAAAACTATTTGATGAGTTACATCTTTTGATTTGTTCATAAACTATCACTGGTAATCGATTACCAAATCAGTGTAATCGATTACACAAAGCTTTTTTGTGAAACGATGTGACTCTTCACATTTGAATTTGAATTTCAACGTTCAAGCACACTGGTAATCGATTACCAAAACATTATAATCGATTACAGCTTTTTGAAATCAATTGGAACGTTGTAAATTCAGTTGAAAGCCTTTTGAAAATCATTTTGCTACTGGTAATCGATTACAACAATCTGGTAATCGATTACCAGAGAGTAAAAACTCATTGGTAAACATGTTTTGAGAAAAATCCATGTGCTACTCAGTTTTCGAAAAAACTTTTTCATACTTATCTTGATTAATTCTTCTCTTGATTCTTGAATCTTAAGTCTTGAATCTTGATCTTAATTCTTGGAAGCTTGAACCTTAAATCTTGATTCTTGATTTTGAAATCGAATTTCCTCTTGAACCTTGAAATGTTCTTGATTCAATCTTGAACATCTTGAACTCATTCTTTGATTCTAGAGATCATCATCTTTGTTATCATGAAGTTGTTCTTGATATTTGTGCTTTTTGTCATCACCTTTGTTATCATCAAAACTTCTTTGAATCAATGTTGACTCATCATGAAGCTTGCTTCTACAAAATCTACACCTGTTGCAAGAGTCTGTGGTCTATGTTCTTCTGCAGATCACCATACAGATCTCTGTCCTTCTTTGCAGCAATTTGGAGTCAATGAGCAACCTGAAGCCTATGCTACAAACATTGATAATAGACCTCCTCAACAGCAAAACCAACAACAGCAGAATAATTATGACCTTTCAAGCAATAGATACAATCCAGGTTAGAGGAATCATCCAAATCTGAGATGGACAAGTCCTCCACAACAACAACAGCCTGTCCCTCCTTTTCAGAATGCTGCTGGTCCAAGCAAGCCATATGTTCCTCCTCCAATACAACAACAGCAGTCACAACAAAGACAACAAGCAACTGAGGCCCTTCCTCAACCTTCCCTAGAAGAGTTAGTGAGGCAAATGACCATCCAGAATATGCAATTTCAGCAAGAGACAAGAGCTTTCATTCAGAGTCTGACAAATCAGATGGGGCAGATGGCTACTCAGATGAATCAAGCTCAGTCCCAAAATTTTTGACAATTTGCCTTCACAAACTGTGCAGAATCCGAAAAATGTGAGTGCCATCACCCTGGGGTCTGGCAACCAAATTCAAGTGCCTCCACCAGTAGCAGCACCTGCACCTGAACCTGTCAAGCTTCATTCTACACCGGAAAAAGAGGATGAGATAGTTGCACAAAAGAGAAAGCTTCCTAACAAAAAATTTTATGCAAGTGGGACTTCTTCTGGTAATTCTGACTTACCATTGAATTATCGAGTAGATATGGGAGCATGTTAGCATAGGACATCGGAAATGGGGTGAATTCTACAAGCTTTTTCGCTGGAAAACTCCCTCCTTAGTTGGTGTTTTGATTTGTGTTAAGGGTGGTGTTTGGCATTGGGTGCACGGCAGGCAAGCTTTGTGGCTGATTTAGGGATGACCTTTGTGGATGACTAGGTGGTGGGTAATGAGAAGGGTTGATATTGGCTGAGTAATGACATTGTTGAGCTGGTGGGAAATTTGGCCACATAGGAATGACAGTCACAACATGGGTTCCTTCCTCCTTCTCATCCTCTCTATTTGCCCCAGGCTTCCTATTCATTGAAGCAGGATAATCAAATTTGCTCTTCTCAGACCCACTTCGATCCTTTCGCCGGTGAAAACTATATCCGCAAAGCTTGAAGGTGTGTAACCCACCATTTTCTTGTAGTAGAACATCGGTAACGTGTCTACTATCATTGTTATCATTTCTTTCTCCTTCATTAGGGGCGCTACTTGAGCTGCCATATCCTTCCACCTTTGGGCATATTCCTTGAAAGATTCGTGCTCCTTTTTGCACATGTTATGTAGCTGCGTTCTATCCGGAGCCATATCCAAATTGTACTGACACTGCCTAACGAAGGTGACCATTAGGTCATTCCAAGAATGGACTCGGGAAGGTTCCAAATTAGTGTACCAGGTGATGGCTGCCTCAGTAAGGCTTTCTTGGAAGAAATGCATCAGTAGTTTTTCATCTTTCGTGTACGCCCCCATTTTCCGACAATACAGTTTCAGGTGATTCTTGGGGCAAGTAGTCCCTTTGTATTTATCAAAATCCAGCACCTTGAACTTTAGAGGGATAACAACGTCGGGTACTAGGCACAACTCTTCCATGTTAGCAAAGGCATAATCTCTGCCTCCTTTAATGGCCCTTAGCCTTTCCTCTATATGATCCAATTTCTCCCTTTCCACCATGGCAAGAGGGACTCTTCCCACCGCAATATGCAAGGGTTGTGGTTGTGTGCAAAATTGAGGGCCCTCTAAAGTGTTTGGCAGGGGTACACCACCAACTGTTTGCCCCTCAGTGGTGTATTCGAGGCAAGGCTCGAAGTCGGCTAGATTGTGGTGGGGTATTTCATGTGTCTCCTCCATGGGTTGAGGGACATGTGCATGATCAGATTGAGGTTGTTGGCTCTCAGTGATTATGGGAGTGGAGTTATTGACATTCTCATCAGGAGTGTGAACAACATTAGGTGGTGTATAATTGGGAGGCAAGCTGTATGGCTGGAAGGGATGCTCGTTTTGAACTTGCACAAAATGGGGGGCGCCCGTACTTCCCAATTCTTTGCCTCCCTGACCTACCATATCTAAGGTTGGATGAATTATTTGGTCAAGGCCAGATGGGGGAATCGGGTCCACCTCAGCAACGGCACTGGTAGTAGCAACTGCAGCCTCATTGACCTCCATCATCTTCTTCATGCTCATCATGACCTCCATCATTGTGTCCATTTGCTCTTTCTGGGCCTCTATGTCAGCCTTTATCCACTCTTGCACCTCGTCTACTTCACCCATTACTCTAGCTCTAGCTTACGTTTGGTAAGGGTGTCGTAAAGCGTGTTCTTTCCTTTTGATAACAATGATTACAGTTCTGATTTCAAGGAAAGAATGTAATGAGCAATGCAACCAATGAAAAGCATGGATGTATGTGAATAATGAAACCAATGAAAAGCATAGGGTTGAATCAATTAAAACAACATGGTCCATCACATCTTGTCAAAGTGAGACTGGAAATAAACACATGGATGTGAACAATCCTTCATTTTTTTGTAAATTGGTAGTAGACAAAGAAATGATGTAACTCGATCCATCTTCTGCCCCAACTTTCGCAAGCTGGTTACTTCCAAACTTGACCTTGACATGATGAACCTTTTCTTAAAACATGTGCTTGGTTCAACCCCATAATCCAAGGAATAGCAATTTTGATCACCAATACTTCAGCAACATCTCATAGAGATGAATGACTCGTGCATACTTATGTTATGCATGGCAAATGCAATTATGAGATTGACATGAGATGCCCTAGGAACCACCATTTTCCTAGTTATCCATGCATTAGGTACCATGTTCCCATGATTTTCAATCATTCTTTTTTTTCTGGAGAAATGGGTGTATAACCCCAACAAGGTTGGTATATAGGCATCATCATGGTACCCAACACATGTAACTAAGAATGTGGTGTGACTTTCTTTTGTTTTTTTTTTTGTTTTGTTTTCCGTAGAGGAAAATGCAAGGATTATGCATGAGTGAACATGATATGCGTACAATGGAAATGGAATATATGCGGTTGGCAGAACAAAACTATGCTAAATGAAAGAGGTATAATAATGCGGTGATTTATGTAAATGCAACGCATGAATATGATGTAGGAGTGATATGCCCATTACGATGCCATGAAGAGATGCATGACGTAATCAAGGAATATGCCAGAGTAAGTTTGTTATGTGCTCCTAATTCAGGAATCTAACGGAAAGGATCCAAAAGTCCCCTTCTAGTGACAACTCCAAGGGGTGGTTTCAAGTAACCTTACCGACTTCTAGAGATATCACCCTCTTAGGTAATACATTATGGTGATAGGGACTATCAGCGACAATGCATCACTAAAAGAGGAAAATTCTAGATGGGGCTTCACTCTCATCAAGCGAGTCGGAGACCCAACATGACCACAGATCGACCTCCACTCCTTATGGCTCACTGAGACCCGAGTATAGGGCCTAATACCTCAATGTATGTGTAAGGTGTAGGTGCCATGTGTGTGTATAAAAAATATTTCTAACTATGAATGTAATCGATAGACAAACACACACCAAACACAACAACATAGCAGAGATTATATACACATATGGGCAAACAAAAGGGAAAAAGGAAAAAGGAAAATAAATAAATAAAGAAGTCATGATAAAAACATTGCACACTAACTGAATGGCCTAACTCTCTAACAGTCCCCAGTGGAGTCGCCAATTGTCGCAACCTGCACTTCGACGGGGGCGCGACGCGAGACTCGATGGTGCGTCTTCCAAGGAAGGAAAATGCCCAGAGTCACCACCAACGTTTATTTGAGGAAAACGCTAGAAAAACCCAAAAGACGAGGTCGAAGGTCTCTGTATTTTGAAAATGAGGGTTCGGGAGTTGTTTACACACAGGGAAGGTATTACCACCCCATGCGCCCGTCACAAAGGATGGCAGCCTTTAATCGAGTGTGCAAATCATGACTTCAAAATTTATTTATTCTCCCTTTTATCTTTATTTTACCTTTATATGTTTTTACTTTTTTAGGGTCGACAAGGGTATTTTGAAAGATTGACTTTAACCGAACAAAAATCGTTTAAGGCGTTGGACCTTGAAACGATCTTTAAATTTTTGAAAAGAGGAGAGAGTCGTTAAGGTGTTGGACCTTGAAACGACCACTTGGTTTTTGATAGAAGAGAATCATTAAGGCGTTGGGCCTTGAAATGATCTCTTGATTTTTGAAAGGAGAGAATCGTTAAGGCGTTGCACCTTGAAGCGACCCCTTGATTTTTGAAAGGAGAGAATCGTTAAGGTGTTGGACCTTAAAGCGACCTCTTGAGTTTTTTTGATGAAATGAAGAAGTTTATGAGTTGGTTTTATTTGGTTTTTTTTCTTATTAATCTTCAATCTTTTCTTAAGATATCTTGCGACGTTAATGACTGGTTAAAACTTATTTTTCATTGATGAAAAGAGTTTGCAACACAAACGATCAGTCGAAACTTATTTAAAGAGGGATTAAGTGAAATTGCAACACAAACGATCAATTGAAATTCATTTAAACAGTGACTAAATGAGATTGGAACACAAATGATTGGTTGAATTTTATTTTAATGGTGATTAAACGAGATTACAGTATGAACAATCAGTTGAAATTCGCCCTAAACAAAGAAAAAGATCACCGATGATCAAAGAAGGAGATGAAGATGCACAAAGAATAAAGGGGACCCCTAAGGGTCCATAAATCAAATTCAAATCATTAAAGCAAGCACTATCCAGATGAAGAACGAATGAAGAACGACCGAAGAACGAACGATGAACAGTGTAGGAATCGATCACGGATGCGATTCGGAAGCATTTCGACCTTGTTTTCTCTTCTTTCTTCTTCTTTTTGGACCTCCGGACTTTAGGGAACTCAGGGACCCTTTACTTCAGCCTTCCCATGCCTATTTATAGCAAAACAAGGCATTTGGGATGAAGGTAGCTCACCCAGGCAAGCGGATAACTTCATTCTAAAGTAACCCTACTCGCCCAGGCGAGTTGAGCTCACCCCGACGAATTGGTTACATCATTATGAAGTTATCTAGGTGGCTCACGGGCTGAAAAATGCCCCAAAAGTGACCCTTTTACCCTCCTTTTGAGTATTTTTCACATTTCCTTCCGAAACATCGAAAAACCTTAAGGAATGTGCGACAACAGGTGTTAAGCAGCTCAATTCGGCTGGCAAGAATCCAAATGTTTGCAAATGATTGTCCCCAGACGAAATTAGGGAATGACATCGGTCAGGAGACAGATGTTGATGCAATCCTCCCAAGGAAAGGATCCATCACCAGAGCCACGGCTAGGAGACTCCAAGAGGATTGGGCTAGAGATGCAAGAGAAGGCCCTAGGGTTCTCATGAGCCTTAGGGTAGATTTTGGGTCCATGAGCTAAGTATGAGCCCACTTATCTTTGTACATATTAGATTAGGGTTTCATTATTTGTGGGCCTTGTATTTAGGACTCCATAGTGTAGGGAGGGTACCCTAGTAATGTAGGTATTTTCAGCTCTTGTATTTTAGGGCACCTAGACTAGTTTTTGTATTAGGGATAGTTTTGTAATTTCACATGCATTAAGTGCACTATTTGATGTGTGTGTGTTGGGAGAGGAATTTAATTGAATTGGGAGAAACCCAATCCAATTAAATTTTGGACCTTCCTAAGGGGTAGGTGAGCATTTGCTTTCTACACCCCATTGCCACATCATATAGCACATTTTGTGCATGTCCTTCATGCTTTACATGCCTCATGACACCTAAGCACACTTAGTGGAGAATCTTGGACTTGATCTTGGATTAGTGGGTGTTAGTCGATGAATATGACTAACTTCTGTGTATAAAAACTGTGTATATTGTATCAAACTTTCCCAATATATGGTTGTTTTGTAATACTATAAGTACTTTTTGTTAAATATAGGTAATAGATAATTTATACTTTTTTTGTGCATTTAATAATCAATTTCTCTCAATTTCAGGTTAAATAGGTGATCGAGGCCGTACCCGAATCAAATAAACATGAAAATGCAGTAACTAGGAAGTGATCCTAGGTCGTTTCCCAATGAGCAATGATAAACCAAATGTTCATAATATACTTGCAGTAACAGTAACGATTGGGGGGGGGTTTGTTTGTTTTGTGATTTAAAGAATAGAACAAGTAAATTGGAATACAAAACTAATAATATTAAAAATGGGTTGTTTCCTCTGATTCAGAAGCCATTCTCTTGTCTTGGGTTACGGAGAATTCGTCCCTAACAGTTAACCACTTAATCCAACCCTATTTCAATTTACTAAGTGAAAATCAACTTAGGGTTGTCAATACGTGATTAGGAAACACATATACCAGTTAGCCCTTCGTCCATTAAGCATGAACGCAAGTTAGGCTCAGAGGCAATTAATCGAACACGAAGCGTGCACAGATTAATGTTAACGAATTTGGGTTAACTGGTGAAGGGAAAACTGCCAGGAAGCCACATTATAAACAAAACCTCAAAGAGAGTTGAGCTTCGTCCTCAAAAGGAAACAACACCAGAATATTTAGCCTTCCATAGATTCAAACAAAAAACGTAAATGAAACTAAAAGCAGAAACGTAAACGAAGCAGAAACGTAAATGAAGCAGAAACGTAAATGAAGGCGGAAGAAGAAACAAGAACGAAATTGTAATTAGAAGCAAAAAATGGAAAATTGCATTACGTGAACAGTAGCATTAGAACCGAAAAAACGTAAAAGCCATAAACCCTATGCTCTGAATAATAGTCTGACAGAATAGCCTTGCACAAATCCCAAGGCTTCTATTTAAAAAGAGTCACTCAAAGTCACTGGGCCCTATTACAATATTCTGGCCCAAAACGAAATAAACACTGAACCACATAAAATAAAATTGTAATCTCCTAATTAGAAATTAACTAAGGTAAGCGCTGCTTTATTTGCCCTCTTTAAGTCCACAACCAAAATCCAGATTAAGCCCAATGTTTCATTAATTCCTGAAATTAGATTAAAAACATCAAATTAGCTAAATGAGCCCAAATAATAAAACTGCCTAATTAATTTGACAATTAAGACTAATCAGTAATTAAAATGGTGCAAAAAGGGTTTAAGAAATAGAAGAAAATGATGGCACATCAAAACCCCCCATACTTAGCCTTTTGCACTCCTGGGCAAAATGAAACAAAGAACAAAATTCGCGGATACCAAAGAGAGACAAACAAAATCATTCACATATTTCTCAATGAACATCAAGGAATGAAAGTAATGGGTAACATCTAACATAAGGAGATCCGAAAATTCAAGACATTCATGAAAATCATCCAAGCAACCCAATCATGGCAAAATAGTTAATCAGCTCAAGAATGAAAAGTGATAAAGCCTGACAAGATATACACTCTATCTCTCAAGTGTCTAGGCTACTATTTACCCTCAAAGCACCCATGAAAACAAACACCACATAAACTTGGCAAGATTCTAAAATTGGCAATCAACCCATAAATACAAGCACATGAGGATCAAAAGGTCTTTTAAGGTTGTAATGGGGCCAAGGAAAAGGTATGGAAAAATATGGAATAAGTGGTTAAATCCCAAAGGAATAGAGGAGCAATGTTGAATAAGTGCATATTAAGAAAAAAATGAAAAAATAAAAATAAAAGAACTAAAGATAAAATTTAAACATAAAGAGTAGAACCAAGAGTCTCATCATTCTTTTGTCATTTAAGATCTTATTCACTCAACTTTATTGCTTTACTTTTTCTTTTTCGATTTTTTTTTTGCTCTGTAACCTTTTAGAAACAACATCTCATTCAGCATGTCCAACATTTAACCAATATACAATGTACATCAAATATGGCCCAAAATACATCATGAAGCATAACCAACAAAACATGTTATCCAATGAAACAAAAACCCCCCACACTTATTCCCAAAACAATTCCAAAGCTCCAAAATTCCTTAAGGATATTTTGATATCATGGTTTTTCACTTAAGGCTTGTGGTGAGCTTCAAAATAAGGAAAGGGAAACAAGGCTCAAAAGGGCTATCAAAGGAATTAATTCAAGGTAAGTCCATTTGGCTAGAAGCTTATAAGAACAAAATTGCCTCAATCATTTCCAAATATGCATCTGAATTAGGAAGCATCAACAAGAATCAAGTCAAGGCTATTGTGCAAGCAATCAATGGGGCAAAACACACCAAATGATTATGATGATGGATGGCTCAAATTCTCACAAAGGTAAATCATCACTTTCAAATTGAGCTTTCAAAACTATCATGACATGTAGAGGAGAATCAAGGATTTCAAGTCACAAAATGTCAAGAATTTTTATTTTCAAAACACTAACCTATTTCTTGAACATATCCTATAATTCAAAGAAAAACATGCAAAGTCGCACATGCACACAGAATTGACCCAAAATATTAAACTAGAAATCCGACAAAACTAACAACATTAACAAATTAACACAACTAACAAATTAACAAAACCAACAAAACTAGCAAAACCAAAGAACACTCCCCCCCCCCTACTTAAACAACACATTGTCCTCAATGTAGCACAATTAAAAGATTAAAAACAATTAAACCATCAAATAGAATCGGACAAGTGTAATAAAAGCAAAGAAGGAGATAGGAAAAGAAGAACTCCCAAAGTTATGGTGGAGGAAGAGTAGGGTGGAGTAAGGAAGTCTCTTCCACCACTACATCCACTAAAGAAGGGTTTGTGAGGAATGGCTTAAGTCGATGTCCGTTGACCTTGAAGCTCTTGTTTGTGGAGTCACTTTTGATCTCAACTGTACCATAAGGAAAAACATTAGTAACAACAAAAGGACCAATCCACTTAGACCTCAACTTACCACTCATGAGTCCAAGCCTAGAATTATACAATAAAACTTTTTGCCCAACCATGAAGTCCTTCTTAACTATCATGCTATCATGGAACTTCTTGGTCTTTTCTTTAGAGAACTTGGCATTCTCATAGGCTTCTAGGTGGATTTCATCTAACTCACTCAGTTGCAACTCTCTTTCCTCACCAGCTTGATCCATAGAGAAGTTGCATGTCTTCACTGCCCAGTATGCTTTGTGCTCAATTTCCACTGGAAGATGACATGCCTTTCCAAAGACAACCCGATAAGGAGACATTCCTGTGGGTGCTTTGTAGGCAGTCCGATGTGCCCAAAGAGAATCATCAAGCCTGGTACTCCAACCTTTCCTGCTTGGCTGCACAATCTTCAATAAAATTCTCTTGATCTCCCTGTTAGAAATTTCTGCCTGTCCATTGGTCTGGGGGTGGTATGGTGTGGATACCCTGTGTACCACACCGTACTTTTTGAGCAAGGCATGCATTGTTCTGTTGCAAAAATGGGTTCCTTGATCACTAACAATTGCTTTAGGTATTCCAAACCTGCAAAACAGATTAGATCTAACAAAATCTGCAACAACTTTAGCATCATTAGTTCTAGTGGGCTTGGCTTCCACCCATTTTGAAACATAGTCAACTGCCAGGAGAATGTAAACATAACCAAAAGAGACAGGAAAAAGGGCCCATGAAATCGATACCCCTGACATCAAACACCTCACAGAATAGCATAGGTTGCTGAGCCATTTGTTGTCGCCATGTAAGTGTATTTCCTGCTCTCTGACACTGCTCATAAGTGTTGCAGATATTCCATGCATATTTAAAGATGGTGGGCCAATAAAAGCCACAATCAAGCACTTTGCGAGCTGTCCTTTGAACACCCAGATGACCTCCCGGTGCGGAAGAATGATAGAACTATAGGACTGAGTCAGTCTTATGATCTGGAATGCACCGTCTAATTACCTGATCACTGCACAATTTCCACAAGTAGGGTCATCCCAAATAAAATGCTTAGCATCACTTTTAATTTTATCTTTTTGGGCCTTAGATGCTAAGGGAGGAAAAACATAAGCAACTAAATAATTGACAATGTTAGCAAACCAGGGAGTAGAAAGAGAGTCTGAAATACTATACAGTATATACAAATGATCATCCGAGAAATCATCCCAAATGGGTGAATCCGCATCAGATACACGTTCGATCCGACTCAAATGATCAGCAACTAAATTTTGTGCTCCGCTCCTATCACGGATCTCCAAGTCAAACTCTTTGTTAGTGCTTAGCTCTACTGAGTGTTTAAAAGATTGGCTAAGATTTTGTTAAAACATAAGCACTTAGACAAAGAAGGAAAGCTGGAGTTGCTGCACATGATGTCCAACGTTATGTCAAGGAATCAGATCGGGCTGCACAATGCACAAGGCAAGATAAAATGTCAAATGAAGAATTGAAGCTGCAGGATCCACGATGTCGGATACAATGTCCTGACATCCTGCCCGAAAATACTGGACACTAAATCTGTTATATCTTTAACAGATTGTGCAGGATCCACGATGTCGGACACGATGTCCTGACATCCGGCCCGAAACTACTGGACACATAAATCTGTTATATCTTTAACAGATTAATGTGCAGTTAGCAACAGATTTGGTGATCTATCTTTAGGAACGAATTAAAAGATAATTAAAGTTCGAATTACAAACTTGAATAGTTCGTTCAGAGATTAAAGATTAAAGATAAAAACTAAAAGATCAAACTGTATCTTTTAGATCTTTAAGTGCAGATTTTTCGGGAGAATGATAGATCTCATCCAGCACAAGTAGTTGCAGCCCAGAAACGCACACTGCTATATAAACATGAAGGCTGCACGAGTTTTCTACCAAGTCCGGGATTGAAGAGTTATTTTGTGAGTTTTGGGACTTGAGTGTTTTGTGAGCCACCTTGATGTTACCCTAACATCAAGTGTTGGACCTGAGTGTGTAGAGTTGATCTCTATAGTGTGTGGAGTTGATCTCTATTGTTCAGAGAGCAATCTCTGGTGTGTATTCGATTTAATTGTAAACACGGGAGAGTGTTTGAGAGGGAGTGAGAGGGGTTCTCATATCTAAGAGTGGCTCTTAGGTAGAGGTTGCACGGGTAGTGGTTAGGTGAGAAGGTTGTAAACAGTGGCTGTTAGATCTTCGAACTAACACTATTTTAGTGGATTTCCTCCCTGGCTTGGTAGCCCCCAGATGTAGGTGACGTTGCACCGAACTGGGTTAACAATTCTCTTGTGTGTTATTTACTTGTTTAAACTGTTCACACTGTCAATTATAATCTCCATGTTCTGAAGCGTGATGTCTTGACATCTGGTACGACATCTGTCATTAATATCAGAATTTCAATTGGTATCAGAGCGGGCACTCGAAATCACTAAGTGAGATCTAGGGAGATAAATTCTGATGAACATGGAGAAAGAAGGAGGACCAGTGAACAGACCACCAATTCTAGATGGAACCAATTATGAATACTGGAAAGCAAGGATGGTGGCCTTCCTCAAATCACTGGATAGCAGAACCTGGAAAGCTGTCATCAAAGGCTGGGAACATCCCAAGATGCTGGACACAGAAGGAAAGCCCACTGATGGATTGAAGCCAGAAGAAGACTGGACAAAAGAAGAAGACGAATTGGCACTTGGAAACTCCAAAGCCTTGAATGCCCTATTCAATGGAGTTGACAAGAATATCTTCAGACTGATCAACACATGCACCGTGGCCAAGGATGCATGGGAGATCCTGAAAACCACTCATGAAGGAACCTCCAAAGTGAAGATGTCCAGATTGCAACTATTGGCTACAAAATTCGAAAATCTGAAGATGAAGGAGGAAGAGTGTATTCATGACTTCCACATGAACATTCTTGAAATTGCCAATGCTTGCACTGCCTTGGGAGAAAGAATGACAGATGAAAAGCTGGTGAGAAAGATCCTCAGATCTTTGCCTAAGAGATTTGACATGAAAGTCACTGCAATAGAGGAGGCCCAAGACATTTGCAACATGAGAGTAGATGAACTCATTGGTTCCCTTCAAACCTTTGAGCTAGGACTCTCGGATAGGGCTGAAAAGAAGAGCAAGAACTTGGCGTTCGTGTCCAATGATGAAGGAGAAGAAGATGAGTATGACCTGGATACTGATGAAGGTCTGACTAATGCTGTTGTGCTCCTTGGAAAACAGTTCAACAAAGTGCTGAACAGAATGGACAGGAGGCAGAAACCACATGTCCGGAACATCCCTTTCGACATCAGGAAAGGTAGTGAATACCAGAAAAGGTCAGATGAAAAACCCAGCCACAGCAAAGGAGTTCAATGCCATGGGTGTGAAGGCTATGGACACATCAAAGCTGAATGTCCCACTCATCTCAAGAAGCAGAGGAAAGGACTCTCTGTATGTCGGTCTGATGATACAGAGAGTGAACAAGAAAGTGATTCTGACAGAGATGTGAATGCACTCACTGGGAGATTTGAATCTGCTGAAGATTCAAGTGATACAGATAGTGAAATCACTTTTGATGAGCTTGCTATATCCTATAGAGAACTGTGCATCAAAAGTGAGAAGATTCTTCAGCAAGAAGCACAACTAAAGAAGGTCATTGCAAATCTGGAGGCTGAGAAGGAGGCATATGAAGAGGAGATCTCTGAGCTTAAAGGAGAAGTTGGTTTTCTGAATAAAGATGCTGAATAAAGGCTCAGATATGCTTGATGAGGTGCTACAGCTTGGGAAGAATGTTGGAAACCAGAGAGGACTTGGGTTTAATCATAAATCTGCTGGCAGAATAACCATGACAGAATTTGTTCCTGCCAAAAACAGCACTGGAGCCACGATGTCACAACATCGGTCTCGACATCATGGAACGCAGCAGAAAAAGAGCAAAAGAAAGAAGTGGAGGTGTCACTACTGTGGCAAGTATGGTCACATAAAGCCCTTTTGCTATCATTTACGTGGCCATCCACATCATGGAACTCAAGGTCGCAGCAGCGGAAGGAAGATGATGTGGGTTCCAAAACACAAGACTGTTAGTCTTGTTGTTCATACTTCACTTAGAGCATCAGCTAAGGAAGATTGGCACCTAGATAGCGGCTGTTCCAGACACATGACAGGAGTTAAAGAATTCCTGGTGAACATTGAACCTTGCTCCACTAGCTATGTGACATTTGGAGATGGCTCTAAAGGAAAGATCATTGGAATGGGAAAGCTAGTCCATGATGGACTTCCTAGTCTGAACAAAGTACTGCTGGTGAAGGGACTGACTGCAAACCTGATCAGCATCAGTCAGTTGTGTGATGAAGGATTCAATGTAAACTTCACAAAGTCAGAATGCTTGGTGACAAATGAGAAGAGTGAAGTTCTAATGAAGGGCAGCAGATCAAAGGACAACTGTTACCTATGGACACCTCAAGAAACCAGTTACTCCTCCACATGTCTATCCTCCAAAGAAGATGAAGTCAAAATATGGCATCAAAGATTTGGACATCTGCACTTAAGAGGCATGAAGAAAATCATTGACAAAGGTGCTGTTAGAGGCATTCCCAATCTGAAAATAGAAGAAGGCAGAATCTGTGGTGAATGTCAGATTGGAAAGCAAGTCAAGATGTCCCACCAGAAGCTTCAACATCAGACCACTTCCAGGGTGCTGGAACTACTTCACATGGACTTGATGGGGCCTATGCAAGTTGAAAGCCTTGGAGGAAAGAGGTATGCCTATGTTGTTGTGGATGATTTCTCCAGATTTACCTGGGTCAACTTTATCAGAGAGAAATCAGACACCTTTGAAGTATTCAAGGAGTTGAGTCTAAGACTTCAAAGAGAAAAAGACTGTGTCATCAAGAGAATCAGGAGTGACGATGGCAGAGAGTTTGAAAACAGCAGATTTACTGAATTCTGCACTTCTGAAGGCATCACTCATGAGTTCTCTGCAGCCATTACACCACAACAAAATGGCATAGTTGAAAGGAAAAACAGGACTTTGCAAGAAGCTGCTAGGGTCATGCTTCATGCCAAAGAACTTCCCTATAATCTCTGGGCTGAAGCCATGAACACAGCATGCTACATCCACAACAGAGTCACACTTAGAAGAGGGACTCCAACCACACTGTATGAAATCTGGAAAGGGAGGAAGCCAACTGTCAAGCACTTCCACATCTTTGGAAGTCCATGTTACATTTTGGCAGATAGAGAGCAAAGGAGAAAGATGGATCCCAAGAGTGATGCAGGAATATTCCTGGGATACTCTACAAACAGCAGAGCATATAGAGTATTCAATTCCAGAACCAGAACTGTGATGGAATCCATCAATGTGGTTGTTGATGATCTAACTCCAGCAAGAAAGAAGGATGTCGAAGAAGATGTCAGAACATCGGGAGACAATGTAGCAGATACAGCTAAAAGTGCAGAAAATGCAGAAAACTCTGATTCTGCTACAGATGAACCAAACATCAACCAACCTGACAAGAAATCCTCCATTAGAATCCAGAAGATGCACCCCAAGGAGCTGATTATAGGAGATCCAAACAGAGGGGTCACTACAAGATCAAGGGAGATTGAGATTGTCTCCAATTCATGCTTTGTCTCCAAAATTGAGCCCAAGAATGTGAAAGAGGCACTGACTGATGAGTTCTGGATCAATGCTATGCAAGAAGAATTGGGGCAATTCAAAAGGAATGAAGTTCGGGACCTAGTTCCTAGACCCGAGGGAACTAATGTAATTGGCACCAAGTGGATCTTCAAGAACAAAACCAATGAAGAAGGTGTTATAACCAGAAACAAGGCCAGACTTGTTGCTCAAGGCTACACTCAGATTGAAGGTGTAGACTTTGATGAAACTTTCGCCCCTGTTGCTAGACTTGAGTCCATCAGATTGTTACTTGGTGTAGCTTGCATCCTCAAATTCAAGCTGTACCAGATGGATGTGAAGAGCGCGTTTCTGAATGGATACCTGAATGAAGAAGTCTATGTGGAGCAGCCAAAGGGATTTGTAGATCCAACTCATCCAGATCATGTATACAGGCTCAAGAAGGCTCTCTATGGATTGAAGCAAGCTCCAAGAGCTTGGTATGAAAGGCTAACAGAGTTCCTTACTCAGCAAGGGTATAGGAAGGGAGGAATTGACAAGACTCTCTTTGTCAAACAAGATGCTGAAAACTTGATGATAGCATAGATATATGTTGATGACATTGTGTTTGGAGGGATGTCGAATGAGATGCTTCGACATTTTGTCCAACAGATGCAATCTGAATTTGAGATGAGTCTTGTTGGAGAGCTGACTTATTTTCTGGGACTCCAAGTAAAGCAGATGGAAGACTCCATATTCCTCTCACAAAGCAAGTATGCAAAGAACATTGTCAAGAAGTTTGGGATGGAAAATGCCAGCCATAAAAGAATACCTGCACCTACTCACTTGAAGCTGACAAAAGATGAAGCTGGCACCAGTGTTGATCAAAGTCTGTACAGAAGCATGATTGGGAGCTTACTATATTTAACAGCTAGCAGACCTGACATCACCTATGCAGTAGGTGTTTGTGCAAGATATCAAGCCAATCCCAAGATAAGTCACTTGAATCTAGTAAAGAGAATTCTGAAATATGTAAATGGCACCAGTGACTATGGGATTATGTACTGTCATTGTTCAGATTCAATGCTGGTTGGGTATTGTGATGCTGATTGGGCTGGAAGTGCAGATGACAGAAAAAGCACTTCTGGTGGATGCTTCTATCTGGGCAACAATCTTATTTCATGGTTCAGCAAGAAGCAGAACTGTGTGTCCCTATCTACTGCAGAAGCAGAGTATATTGCAGCAGGAAGCAGCTGTTCACAACTAGTTTGGATGAAGCAGATGCTCAAAGAGTACAATGTCGAACAAGATGTCATGACATTGTACTGTGACAACATGAGTGCTATTAATATTTCAAAAAATCCTGTTCAACACAGCAGAACCAAGCACATTGACATTAGACATCACTATATTAGAGATCTTGTTGATGATAAAGTGATCACACTGAAGCATGTTGACACTGAGGAACAAATAGCAGATATTTTCACAAAGGCATTGGATGCAAATCAGTTTGAAAAACTGAGGGGCAAGCTGGGCATTTGTCTGCTAGAGGATTTATAGCAATTACTGTTATCTGAACGTGCTCAAACGTTAATAGCGCGTTCTCTACTGGGCCAAGACAAATTCGACCGTTGCTTCACACGTCCCTTTACATTCCTCATTCAAACTTATATTGTCGTGGTAATCCCGTCTTCAGCATTCCCCAACAGCTCTCAGAAATTCACGAAACCATTCCAAAGGCTCTGCTTCTCCATGGCTACCTCACCAAAAGATACTTCATCTCCTGGTTCATCCTCTGTACCATCATCTCCATCATCCACCAAAGCACCATCACACCAGGAACGACCTGAATTCAATATCCAACCCATCCAAATGATTCCTGGTTCAGCCCCTGTTCCTGAGAAACTGGTTCCCAAAAGACAACAGGGAGTGAAGATTTCTAAAAACCCTAGCCCTGCAACAAGTCCTAGGGAAGTAGACCCGGAGATGGATAAGAAGATCCGTAGTATTGTGAGTAGCATTTTGAAAGATGCTTCTGTGCCTAATGCTGATGAAGATGTTCCAACATCTTCCACCCCGAATGTTTCTGTGCCTGATGCTGATGAAGATGTTCCAACATCCTCCACCCCGAATGTTTCTGTCCCTGATGCTGATAAAGATGTTCCAACATCTTCCGCTCCAAATGCTGAAGCCCTCCCTTCACCCAGTGAAGAGGAATCAACAGAAGAAGATGATCAAGCCACAGAGAAGACCCCTGCACCACGGGCACCAGAACCTGCTCCAGGTGACCTCATTGACCTCGAAGATGTAGAATCTGATGAGGAACCCATTGCCAACAAGTTGGCACCTGGCATTGCAGAAAGACTACAAAGCAGAAAAGGGAAAACCCCCGTTAAGAGGTCTGGACGAATCAAAACTATGGCACAGAAGAAGAGCACTCCAATCACTCCTACCACATCCAGATGGAGCAAAGTTGCAGTCCCTTCCAAGAAGAGGAAAGAAATTTCCTCATCTGATTCTGATTATGATGTCGAACTAGATGTTCCCGACATCAAGAGGGCCAAGAAATCAGGGAAAAAGGTGCCTGGAAATGTCCCTGATGCACCATTGGACAACATCTCATTCCACTCCATTGGCAATGTTGAAAGGTGGAAATTTGTGTATCAACGCAGACTTGCCTTGGAAAGAGAACTGGGAAGAGATGCCTTGGATTGCAAGGAGATCATGGACCTCATCAAGGCTGCTGAACTGCTGAAAACTGTCAACAAGTTGGGAGATTGCTATGAAAGTCTAGTCAGGGAGTTCATTGTCAACATTCCCTCTGACATAACTAACCGAAAGAGTGATGAGTATCAGAAAGTGTTTGTCAGAGGAAAATGTGTTAGATTCTCCCCTGCTGTAATCAACAAATACCTGGGCAGACCTACTGAAGGAGTGGTGGATATTGATGTTTCTGAGCATCAGATTGCCAAGGAAATCACTGCGAAACGTGTTCAGCATTGGCCAAAGAAAGAGAAGCTTTCTGCAGGGAAGCTAAGTGTGAAGTATGCAATCCTGCATAGGATTGGCGCTGCAAACTGGGTACCCACCAATCATACTTCCACTGTTGCCACAGGTTTGGGTAAATTTCTGTATGCTGTTGGAACCAAGTCCAAATTTAATTTTGGAAACTATATTTTTGATCAAACTGTTAAGCATTCAGAATCTTTTGCTGTCAAATTACCCATTGCCTTCCCAACTGTATTGTGTGGCATTATGTTGAGTCAACATCCCAATATCTTAAACAACATTGACTCTGTGATGAAGAGAGAATCTCCTCTATCCCTGCATTACAAACTGTTTGAGGGGACACATGTCCCAGACATTGTCTCGACATCAGGGAAAGCTGCTGCTTCAGGTGCTGTATCCAAGGATGCCTTGATTGCTGAACTCAAGGACACATGCAAGGTGTTGGAGGCAACCATCAAAGCCACCACAGAGAAGAAAATGGAGCTGGAACGCCTGATCAAAAGGCTCTCAGACAGTGGCATTGATGATGGTGAAGCAGCTGAGGAAGAAGAAGCAGCTGCGGAAGAAGAAGAAGCTGAGGAAGAAGAAGCAGCTGAGGAAGAAGAAGCAGCTGAGCAAGAAGAAGAGGCAGCTGAGGAAGAGGAAGATGCAGCAGAGGATACAGAATCGGATGATGATGATTCTGAGGCCACCCCATGACCATCAGACCTTTATTTTTGCTTTTTGCTTTTACTAGTTATAGGGGCATGTCCCTTTGAACAATTGATTGCTATTGGTCTGTAATATTTGCATGCATTCTACTTTTGTCAAATTCTGTCTAAAAAGGGGGAGTAATAGTATTAGAGTAATAGTATTATGCATGATTTATGATTCTGAGTAGTAGGACACTATGTATGCAATAGTAGTATTATGCATGATCTATGATTGTGAGTAGTAGGATACGATGTATGCATGATTCATGATATTTTGAGGGGGAGTTGTATGATACGATGTATGCATGATTCATGATTTTGAGGGGGAGACTGCTGCTGCTGAAGATGACTGATGTAAGCTACTGTAACTACATTCATGATTTTGAGGGGGAGACTGCTGCTGCTGATGATGACTGATGTAAGCTACTGTAACTACGAGTAGCTGATAGAAGATGCTGCAGCAAGAGCATGGAGACAGGGGGAGCAAAATACTGATGTCACATGAGATGTCTTGACATCCTGGAAAAGACTAGTAGCTGATAGAAGATGCCGCAGTGAACTGCTTCACAGCAGCAAGAGCATGGAGACAGGGGGAGCAGAAAGCTGATGTCACGAGAGATGTCTTGACATCCTGGAAACGACTTGCAACTTGCAGAATTTTGCTGTCGCCATTACCAATTCCGCTGTGCTTGATTACTCTGATAATGAAAGTTGCTGATCCCACTTGCATAACTGCTCGTACCTGCTCAGGAAGTGTCTAAGTATGTTTTAGACAAAATTTGCCAAAGGGGGAGATTGTTAGTGCTTAGCTCTACTGAGTGTTTAAAAGATTGGCTAAGATTTTGTTAAAACATAAGCACTTAGACAAAGAAGGAAAGCTGGAGTTGCTGCACATGATGTCCAACGTTATGTCAAGGAATCAGATCGGGCTGCACAATGCACAAGGCAAGATAAAATGTCAAATGAAGAATTAAAGCTGCAGGATCCACGATGTCGGATACAATGTCCTGACATCCTGCCCGAAAATACTGGACACATAAATCTGTTATATCTTTAACAGATTGTGCAGGATCCACGATGTCGGACACGATGTCCTGACATCCGGCCCGAAACTACTGGACACATAAATCTGTTATATCTTTAACAGATTAATGTGCAGTTAGCAACAGATTTGGTGATCTATCTTTAGGAACGAATTAAAAGATAATTAAAGTTCGAATTACAAACTTGAATAGTTCGTTCAGAGATTAAAGATTAAAGATAAAAACTAAAAGATCAAACTGTATCTTTTAGATCTTTAAGTGCAGATTTTTCGGGAGAATGATAGATCTCATCCAGCACAAGTAGTTGCAGCCCAGAAACGCACACTGCTATATAAACATGAAGGCTGCACGAGTTTTCTACCAAGTCCGGGATTGAAGAGTTATTTTGTGAGTTTTGGGACTTGAGTGTTTTGTGAGCCACCTTGATGTTACCCTAACATCAAGTGTTGGACCTGAGTGTGTAGAGTTGATCTCTATAGTGTGTGGAGTTGATCTCTATTGTTCAGAGAGCAATCTCTGGTGTGTATTCGATTTAATTGTAAACACGGGAGAGTGTTTGAGAGGGAGTGAGAGGGGTTCTCATATCTAAGAGTGGCTCTTAGGTAGAGGTTGCACGGGTAGTGGTTAGGTGAGAAGGTTGTAAACAGTGGCTGTTAGATCTTCGAACTAACACTATTTTAGTGGATTTCCTCCCTGGCTTGGTAGCCCCCAGATGTAGGTGACGTTGCACCGAACTGGGTTAACAATTCTCTTGTGTGTTATTTACTTGTTTAAACTGTTCACACTGTCAATTATAATCTCCATGTTCTGAAGCGTGATGTCTTGACATCTGGTACGACATCTGTCATTAATATCAGAATTTCACTCTTGGAGCCAGAGAATCCATCGGATCAACCTAGGCTTAGAATCAGACTTCTTCAACAAGTACTTTAGAGCTGCATCATCAATATAAACAATAATGCGGGTACCAAGCAAATAAGATAGAAATTTTTCAAGAGCAAAAACTGTGGCTAGAAGCTCTTTCTCAGTAGTAGTATAATTCGCTTCGACAGCATCTAAAGTCCTAGAAGCATAATATATTACCCTGGGCAATTTATCAATTTTCTGAGCAAGGACAGCCCCCAATGCATAATTTGATGCATCACACATAAGCTCAAAAGGGGCTGTCCAGTCGGGTGCCTAGATGATGGGGAGGTAGTCAGCGCTCTTTTGAGGCAATCGAAAGCCTCTTTGCATCTGTCATTGAAGTCAAACTCCACCTCCTTTTGCAACAAGTTGGACAGTGGAAGGGCTACTTTGCTAAAATCTCTTATAAAGCGTCTGTAGAATCCTGCATGACCAAGAAAAGATCGCACCTCTCGCACACAAGAGGGGTAAGGCAATTGTGAAATAACAGAAATTTTTGTAGGCTCTACTTCAATACCCTTATTGGAAATAATGTGGCCTAAAACTATACCTTGCTCAACCATAAAATGACATTTTTCAAAATTTAGAACAAGATTAGTTTTGATGCATCTATTCAAAACTTTTTCCAAACTATCCAAACAACCATCAAAAGAGGATCCATATACAGTGAAATCATCCATAAACACCTTTATGCAATTTTCTAAGAAATCACTGAAAATACTAATCATGCACCGCTAGAAGGTACCAGGGGCATTGCACAGGCCGAAAGGCATCCTCCTATAGGCAAAAGTGCCGAAGGGGCAGGTGAATGTGGTCTTTTCCTGATCCTCAGGAGCAATAGTAATTTGCATATAACCAGAAAAACCATCAAGGAAACAGTAGTGAGATTCATCTGCCAGGCGTTCAAGCATCTGGTCAATGAATGGCAGGGGAAAATGGTCCTTTTTGGTAACCTGGTTCAGCCTCCTATAGTCAATGCAAACTCTCCAACTGTTCTGCACCCGAGTAGGAATCAGCTCCTCCTTCTCATTTTTGATCACTATGAGGCTGGTCTTCTTCGGAACTACCTGGACAGGACTCACCCTTTGGCTGTCGAAGATAGGATAAATGATTCCAGCTTGCAAAAGCTTGGTTATCTCCTTCTTCACTACATCAAGAATCACCGGGTTGAGTATTCTCTGTGGCTGTCTTACTGGTTTAGCTCCATCCTCTAAATTTATTCGATGCATACATGTGGATGAGCTAATACCAGGAATGTCCGCCAGGGTCCAGCCTATAGCCTTCTTATGCTTCTTGAGAATAGACAACAACTTCTCTTCTTGCTCATCAGCAAGGGAGGCAAATATAATCACTGGAAAACTTTTTCTATCATCCAAGTAAGCGTAAAGAAAGTCAGAGGTATGTGTACTTCCTGAAACATGGTTAGTCCTATCTGACTCTATAAAATCAATCTCGAGAGGTAAAACACCACCACCAGACATGCAATCAATATCAATTTCAGATTCACTCTCAGCATCAAATTTAGACATATGATCAAGTACAATTTCAGACTCAATGCATGAAGAGTGAGAGGCATGCAGATTAGAATAAAGATCAGTCATGTATTCATCAATAACATGGTCAATTATTTCAACACGAAATACAGAAAGATCTTCAGATGGGTATTTCATAGCATCCAGAATATTAAAATGAACAGTTATATCACCAAACTCCATGGATAGTGTGCCTGCATATACATCTATCTTAGTTCTAGTAGTTTTCATAAAGGGTCTGCCTAGAATAATGGGAACTGATCCTTGAGAAAATCCATCCTCCATATTCAAAATATAAAAATCAACAGGGAAAATCAGTTCACAACTCTAACTAAGACATCTTCTATGAAACCAACAGGATAGGAAACACTTCTATTAGCTAAATGAATTACCACATCAGTTGACTGCAAGGGACCTAGAGATAGAGAATTAAAAATAGATAGAGGCATAACACCAATGGAAGCTCCTAAATCTAGCATGGCATTGTCAAACTTACTATTCCCTATAATACAAGGTATGTTGAATGTACCTGGATCTTTACATTTTTCAGGAATTTGGGGGACAGATTTACTAATCAATGCGGAGACATTTCTGCCCATGCTAATTCGTTCACTTCCTTTAAGCTTCCGCTTATTAGTGCATAGCTCCTTCAAGAATTTAGCATATCTTGGAATTTGCTTTATTGCATCCAGCAGAGGTATGTTTACCTCTACTTTTCTAAATGTTTCCAAGATCTCTTTCTCTGCCTCTTCCATTTTTTTGTTGGAAACTTCTCTTGGAGGGAATGGAAGAGGAGGGATGTGCTGCTTCTGCAAATCAGAATTACCGGTGGAAGATTCACCTGCACAGAAATTGTTAGGTAAATTTTTGTCATCACCTTTTTCTGGAGTAGAGTGAAGTTTGGCAGGTTCAAATTGTAGATGAGAAAGGTGCTACGGGTTGAGGTCCTTGACACTGCTTTCCCGACCTCAATGAAATGGCACTGACATTTTTGGGATTTTGGACAGCTTGAGAAGGCAGCTTGTCAGAATTCTGGGACTGTTATTGATTTAATTGTGTAGCCAATTGTCCCATCTGATTAGTTAAGCTCTGAATGGAGGCTCTGGTCTCTTGTTGAAACTGCATGTTCTGCATAGTCATTTGCCTCACAAGTTCTTCGAGGGAAGGTTATGGAGGAGCCTCAACTGTTTTCTGTTTCTGGGGTTGTTGCTGTTGTTGGATTGGTGAAGGAATGTATGGTCTGCTTGGGCCAGCAACATTTTGGAAGGAAGGAGTAGGCTGTTGTTGTTGTTGTTGAGGGCTAGACCATCTGAGATTAGGGTGATTCCTCCATCCAGGGTTGTATCTGTTGCTGGAGAGGTCATAATTGTTCTGTTGTGGTTGATTTTGCTGCTGAGGTTGAGGAGGTCTATTGTAAATGTTTGTAGCATAAGCTTCAGGCTGCTCAATTGCTCCAGGTTGCAGCATGGAAGGGCAGAGGTCTGTATGGTGGTCAGCAGAGGAGCATAAACCACAAATTTTTGCGATAGGTACAGATTTCTGATTCAAGGCCAGCTGGGTTACCAAGTTAACCAATGCATCTAGTTTGCCTTCAAGCTTCTTAGTTTCAGATGATGCAGATGAGTTTGTAGCTACCTCATGCACTCCTCTAATGACTATGGCATCATTTCTGGCGCTAAACTGCTGGGAGTTGGAAGCCATCTTCTCAATCAAGTTTCTGGCTTCAGCAGGAGTCATGTCTCCAAGGGCTCCACCATTGGCAGCATCTATCATACTTCTCTCCATATTACTGAGTCCTTCATAAAAATATTGGAGAAGAAGCTGCTCCGAAATCTGATGTTGAGGGCAACTGGCACATAGTTTTTTAAATCTCTCCCAGTATTCATATAGGCTCTCTCCACTGAGTTGTCTAATACCTGAGATATCCTTCCTAATGGCCGTGGTCCTGGAAGTAGGGAAATTTTTTTCTAAGAATACTCTCTTAAGGTCATCCCAGCTCGTGATGGACCTTGGAGCAAGGTAATACAACCAGTCATTTGCCACTCCCTCTAAAGAATGAGGAAAAGCCTTCAGAAATATGTGATCCTCTTGGACATCTGGGGGTTTCATGGTGGAGTAGACAATATGAAATTCTTTCAGATGTTTGTGCGGGTCTTCACCTGCAAGGCCATGGAACTTTGGAAGCAAATGGATCAGTCCAGTTTTAAGAACGTATGGGACATCCTCATCAGGGTATTGGATGCACAAGCTTTCGTAGGTGAAATCAGGTGCAGCCATTTCCCTTAGAGTCCTCTCATGGGGTGGAGGTTGTGCCATGTTCTAAGAATGTTCAAAATCAGAATGCTCAAAATTGTAATGCTCAAAATCAGGATGTTCAAAATCACCAATAACAGAATGCACAGATTCACCAGTAATGGAATGCTCAGGATGATCAAAAGGTATAAAATGATGCCTAACTAATCTATGAAATGTCCTATCTATCTCAGGATCAAAGGTTCGTAAGTCAGATGGATTGCCTCTAGTCATACACTACATTCAGCATGCACAACTAGTTGCCTTGTCATGTAAATGAAGGTGCAGGTTTGAACTACAGCTACCCTCAAATCATATCCAAATGACTTTAAATTTTGTGAGCAACCTTATAAAATGATGAGAAGATAGAACATAAAATTTCAAACAAAAATTCAAAGTCTAGCTATGGAAGCTAAAAATGGTAGGTTGAGGAAAATAAGTGAATAAAACTTGAAAAATAAAAAAACTTTTGACAAAATTACTTTTTTTTGGACGATCGAGACCTCAGCCGGCCATAGGCGGCTGCCACGGCATAGGAAATTTTTTTCTACCCCAAATACATATATAATAATTGCGATTCTGATAAACGGAGCAAAAGTTATGGCCGTTTGAAGTTTTGACAAAAACAAAATTTGCTACTTTTTTGGAACTTCTAAATCTGACCAAACTAAAGGCTCTAGCTATTTTTGCCACAAAATATAGATTAAAAGAAGTTACCACAAAAAAATTCAGCCAAAAATAACAACCCTAGCTACTAAAACAAAAAATCCCAAATAATTCAGCATGGGTGGTCGCTAAAATCCGTCGCTACATGATTTCTACTACTACTCTGTTTTGCCGCAAGCAAAAGTGGTCGCTAAGTCCGTCGCAAAAAACTATTAACAGCAAAACACCCGAAACTGAAACAGGGGAAGCGCTTAATAGGAAAACTAAAACAGAACATACACTAAACAAAATAACAAGACACTAACACAAGCACTAACACAACACTAACAATTAAACATAAAACACGAAATAATTAAACACTAACACGACACTAGCTATTATGAACCTTTGGACACTGCTCCCCGACAACGGCGCCAAATTTGATCGAGCTCGTACCCGAATCAAATAAACATGAAAATGCAGTAACTAGGAAGTGATCCTAGGTCGTTTCCCAACGAGCAATGATAAACCAAATGTTCATAATATACTTGTAGTAACAGTAACGATTGGGGGGGGTGGTTGTTTGTTTTGTTATTTAAAGAACAGAACAAGTAAACTGGAATACGAAACTAATAATATTAAAAACGGGTTATTTCCTCTGATTCAGAAGCCATTCTCTTGTCCTGGGTTATGGAGAATTTGTCCCTAGCAGTTAATCACTTAATCCAACCCTATTTCAATTTACTAAGCGAAAATCAACTTAGGGTTGTCAATACGTGATTAGGCAACACATACACCAGTTAGCCCTTCGTCCATTAAGCATGAACGCAAGTTAGGCTCAGAGGCAATTAATTGAACACGAAGCATGCACAGATTAATGTTAACGAATTTGGGTTAACTGGTGAAGGGAAAACTGCCAGGAAGCCACATTATAAATGAAACCTCAAAGAGAGTTGAGCTTCGTCCTCAAAAGGAAACAACACTAGAATATTTAGTCTTCCATAGATTCAAACAAAAAACGTAAATGAAACTAAAAGCAGAAACGTAAACGAAGCAGAAACGTAAATGAAGCAGAAACATAAATGAAGGCAGAAGAAGAAACAAGAACGAAATTGTAATTAGAAGCAGAAAATGGAAAATTGCATTACGTGAACAGTAGCATTAGAACCGAAAAAACGTAAAAACCATAAACCCTATGCTCTGAATAATAGTCTAACAGAATAGCCTTGCACAAATCCCAAGGCTGCTATTTAAAAAGAGTCACTCAAAGTCACTGGGCCCTATTACAATATTCTGGCCCAAAACAAAATAAACACTGAACCACATAAAAAAATTGTAATCTCCTAATTAGAAATTAACTAAGGTAAGCATTGCTTTATTTGCCCTCTTCAAGTCCACAACCAAAATCTAGATTAAGCCCAATGTTTCATTAATTCCTTAAATTAGATTAAAAACATCAAATTAGCTAAATGAGCCCAAATAATAAAACTGCCTAATTAATTTGACAATTAAGACTAATCAGTAATTAAAATGGTGCAAAAAGGGTTTAAGAAATAGAAGAAAATGATGGCATATCAATAGGCAACTTTGGCAAAGTGCTATTTTTCACTCTTTCGCTATGCCAAGTTGTTGGCTTAGTGAGAATTCACTAAGCGCAACCTTCAGTGGCTAAGCACGAGGAAGAATCCAGAAGAAGATGAGCTGTCAAGCTCGCTAAGTGCACCGCTCCAGGTCATTAAGCGCACCGCTTCAACTCATCCACTAAGTGAAACAAGTGTGCTAAGCCCAAATCCACTTATGCGCGCTAAGCGATCTAGATCTGCGCTAAGCACATGAGCATGAACAAGGCCACCTATTTAAGCCTAAAATCAGATTTGCAAAGGGAGTTTGGCACTTTTCTTGAGAAGCTCTGCATGCACGAAGGTTCAAGAGAGAGAAAGGTCCAAGTTCCAGAGAGTTCAAAGAGATTTTGCTGTGTGAAGATCTGCAGAGACGTGAGTTCGAAGTGGAAGCCGTTCTGAGAGCTTGAGATGAGTTTGTGAATGATTGTGAGATCCTAGATGTGAAGGAGACATCCTCACCACTTGTGTTTTTGCAGTCTTTCATCTTGTTCTTCTCTTTGTTGTAAAGGAAGTTTTCGGACTATGGAAAGCTAAATCCTCTGTTGGATCTTCCCTACAGGTACCTAATGTAAATATATTTCTATCTATGTAATGATGTTTTGTGTGTTCTCTGTGCTATCTGCTTTTCATTCCAATGTGCTTTTAGCTTGATCACGTAGATGCATGCTTTGTTAGGGTCATTCAATAGTGGAAACTGGTCTGATTCTAAAGTCCTTGATAGTACGGGACTAAGTTGTTGTGCTATCACGAGGAATCGGGGTACAAGAACTTAGTTGTGTATGTGTGTCTTAATGCGGTCTTGGTTGAGTTTAGTCTTACAAGAGGAATCTGCAGACGAGGCTTGATCATCATGAGGAATCGGGGTCTAGCAGTCCAAGAGACAACATAGGAACGCATGAGCATTGCTAAATAGAGAACATCCTTTTTAGCATCAAGAACCTATGAGAAAGACCAACGCATTCTCTACTTGTTTTTACACAGTATTTATCTTGTGTGATTTTCTTTCTTTTTCCTAGATAGTTTAAATACCTGTTCATAACCATAGTCATATTTTCATACCAGATGCATATTTATCAAAATAGCTTGCCAAATAACACAAGTTCCCCGAGAGTTCGATACTCGGTTCTTACCGTTTTATACTACTTGAGTGATCCGATACTCTTGCCGGTTGCGAACAGTGGGCTAAACCATAGCTAAAATTCACTAATCATAATTAGTCAAATTTTGGCTCCAAATTTGGCTCCACAAATTCAAGTGGAATTTGAATAGAAATTCAAATTTCCCTCCAATTTTGTGTGACACTTAGGCTATAAATAGAGGCCTTGTGTGTGCATTTTTCAAATTTGATCATTTGATAATTACACTTCAAAGTTCAGACCTCATTCGAGGTATAAAATTTCATGCTCCATCTCTCATTCTCCCTCCACTCATCTTCTCCTACCTTTAAGCTCTTATCCATGGCTTCCTATGGTGGTGAGCTTGTTCTCGAATCATCTTCTCCTTGAAGTGACATCTCCAATCATCTTTACTCCTTCTCCATCCCACTTTCATTGATCTACAAGAAGTAAAGGACTTCATTGATGAAGAAGATTCAAGTCCTACAAGCTCCACATGGAGCTACATCATGTGGTATCAAGAGCATCTTCATCTAGGTGATGTTCTTTTGCTTCCTCTATCTTTTTGTTCGGTCAATTCACTTTAATTATTTTTTGTTCATATTCTTCACCATGTATCTCCTCCATTTCCTTGTGGTTTGGTGTTTTTAGAGTAGATTCAAAAAATAAACCAATTAAATCTTAGATCTACACTTGTTCTTGCATTTCTATGGTTCAAATTTTATAGATCTACTCTTGAATCATGTTTTTGTGTTGATTTTAGGTTCTATCATTTTTTCAGTCATAATCTTCTTGTGTTGAACCTTTATATCTCCATTTTCTTTCAAAATATTGATTAGAAAAGAAAACACAAAATTCTAAGTGTAAATCACTTCATTCATGTTGTCTTAGAGTCATGTTTAGTCATAATAATTGTCACATTATGTTCTAAGTTTGTGTTCAATTTTGATTTTGTTGATTGAATTCTAGATACATTTGTTTATGTATTCTTGCAATTATTAGCCTATAATTTGAAATTTGAGTCTAATTCATGCATGTTATTTAGTTCATAACATGTTCTAAATCAATTCCTAGAAGTAGTCTTGTTGTTGAACTTTTTTTTTGTTTTTTAAGTTTCCTATATGATGCCTATCAATAAATTGAGTTGTGGTGCTGAGTTGTGGCTGGATTTGTGAATCAAAATAAGTCTTAAGCTCTCTTGAATTGTGTTATTCAAGACAATTGAGCATAAGCAAACACAAATTGTAACTATCCAAGCCTTAAGCAACATAAACACTACTCTTGATTTCTAGGTTGAAATTCTGGTTGCTGTTAGTTTTGGCACATTGTGTTCTTTACTCCACCATGGCTTGAATACTTTGAGTTTTGAGCTGAAATTTTAACTGGATAAAAGAGACATGTGGACGAAAACAATAGAAAAATAATGAAAAAAACCGAAACAGAAATGAGCAAAAAATGTGATAAAGTTTAATATCAAAATACACGTCCAGAACAACAACAAAAAATGTGTATGCTTGATTTGCTTGAAAATTGTTCATTATTTTGAGTTGTATTACAAGCCTATTTGACTCCTTTGAGTTGTTCATATTTTAGATGTGTTGCTAAATTGACATAACTAGAATTTTGCTTTGAGTCTTGTTTTTAATTTGTCAATCTAATCTAGTGTCATTCTAGGATTTCCTTTGTGTTCCACCTTGGTTTGTGGTGTTGTCCTTTTGCTTTATTTTTTTCTTGAATCTCATTGAATTAATGGCACGTTAAATTTCCTTTTGGTTTAGCTTTCATTTCATCTTTTGGTTTCTTGATTGTCTTCTTCTCTCTCTTTTTTGTGTTTAAGTGTTGCCTACAATAAGGATTGGAAGAGGAAATTGGTGCGTTGCTTGAAGGAATATTTTTGAGTCTTGGAGGTTAACCATCCTAGGAGCACCATTTTATTTGAAGCAACCAAAGCCTCACCAAATTTTGAGTGAAACACTTGTGAAAACAAACAAGCATTGAAGACAAATTTGAAGACCTTAATTGCTTTGTTAAATTTGTTGTAATAGAACAATTCAGTGCTGAATTTCTTTTTCTATTGCAATTCCTTGTATTTGGACATTCTTCAAGGTGTATTGGGAGTCTCCAATAGACCACCCAAACCTCTATTTGTGTGTAATAGCTTAGTGTAAACCGTGTAGACTAAGTGAAGAGCTAGTTGGGACCTCCAAAGGGTCATCCAAGCTTTCACACAGGAAACCGTATAACTTGCTTTAAATTTCCTTTATCTTCCAAGCCTTCACACAGGAAACCGTTTATTTTGGCTAGTTTCAACCATAGTTTCTTTTACCTTTTGTTTTCAAACCCCCAACAAGAAAGAACCACAACTTAGGAACCAACATGAGTGTTCATTCTTCGGTGAGGGTTCTACTCCTAAGGACCCCTTGTATAAGATATTAGATGAGTTGAGATCCCTTAAATTATGGAAAGAAAAACAAGAGAGAAAGGAAAAAGGAAAAAAAAAAGTGGAAGAAAAGTCAAGATGAAAGAGAGAAAATAAGAGAGGAAGAAAGAAGAAAAATAATGAAAGAAATGAAAAGAGAAAAACATGCCTCCTATAGCAGTCATGACTCTTGCAAGAGTTTAAATGAAGAACTTAGCGACTATTATAGAGGGCGCCATAGGTCATATACTAAACATCACTCCCAAAGAAGAGAAAAGGATAGAAGGACTCAAGAGGTTAACATTAGCCTCCCATATTTCCATGGAAAAGATAATGTTGAGGCCTACGTAGATTGGGAAATGAAGGTTGAACAACTCTTTGCTTGCCATCATATTAGTGAAGAGAGAAAAGTTCCATTGGCTACCCTTTGCTTGTTTAATACATTTAGAGACATCGCACGATGTGGAGACATGTCCAAAAGCGGAGGAGCTGCTACAAGGAATGATGAACAAGGGGCAAATTGAAGTCTGCAGTGCGAAGAAAGGGGAAGGAGATGTATGCATGCAGTTAGACATACTGGTAAGTTATCCATCTTCTACGCCTTATGTTGAGGCTACAAAAAGTCATTGGAAACATCATTCCAAAAACTGGAAATTGTGACCAGTGCTTATGTGAAATCTCCTCCAGTGTAGCCACGCTTATCTGGTGCCGCTTTGATGGTGGCTCGGGTTATGTTAAGGGGCGGATATGAGCCCGGAATAGGTTTAGGCCGAAACAGGGATGAAATGGCAAACATGGTGGAGTTCGCAGAGAATCGTGGAAGGCTCGGGTTGGGTTACGAGCCTACACATGCCGACAAGAGGAGGGTTGCCTTAGAAAGGAAGGAGAGAAGCCCAGCCCACCTACGAAGGCATGGACTACAAGTGGAAAGGGTCCTCATTGGTCACATCAGGTTGTGGTGATAGACGAAGGAACCCCTCAGGACCGACCAAATTGGGTGCAGCCATGTCCTCCGGGCTTTGAATTGGGGAATTGGAAAATCGTCTAACAACCTGAGATTTCCATGACAAGGTCGGCACTTGCATGTCTGCAAACGTTCGAGATAAGTTGGTGACTCTGTTGTAAGACTACCAAGACATCTTTGTTTGGTCCTACTAGGATATGCCTGGCTTGAACTTGGATATCATGCAGCATAAACTACCTCTGAATCCTATGTGTTCCCCGGTAAAGTAAAAACTGAGGAGCATGAAGCCCGGGATGTCCCTGAAAATAAAGGAATAAGTGAAGAAGCAATTCCACGCTGGTTTCTTGGCTGTTGCTCGGTACCCGGAATGGGTCGTAAACATCGTGCCAGTCTCTGAAAAGGATAGGAAGGTGCGAATGTGCATGGACTATTGGGATTTAAATCGAGCCAATGCAAAGGATAACTTTCCTTTACCGCACATCGATGTTCTTGTAGATAACACGAACAATTTTGTCCTATTTTCTTTCATGGATGGGTTTTCGAGCTATAATCAGATAAAGATGTCACCAGAGGATATGGAAAAGACAATCTTCATCACTTTGTGGGGAACTTTCTGCTACAAGGTGATGTCCTTTGGGTCAAGAACGTTGGAGCAACATACCAATGGACCATGGTGGCATTATTCCACGACATGATGCATAAAGAGATCGAGGTCTATGTGGATGACATGATCGCTAAATCGAGGACCGAGGAGGAACACCTTGTCAATTTGCGGAAGTTGTTTGAGCAACTGCATAAATACAGGTTAAGGCTGAATCCCGCAAAATGTACTTTTGGGGTTAAATCCAGAAAATTGCTCGGCTTTGTCGTTAGTCAGAAAAGAATAGAGGTAGATCCAGACAAAGTAAATGCAATCCTCGAAATGCCGGAGCCACGCACCGAGAAATAGGTCTGAGTTTTCCTGGGAAGGTTGAACTACATAGCGAGATTCATATCACAACTGACCTCCACTTGTGAGCCTCTTTTCAAATTGTTGCATAAAAATCAGTCCATCCAATGCGACGATGATTGTCAAGTGGCATTTTAAAGGATTAAGTGGTGTCTGATGAATCCCCCTGTGCTCGTACCACCGGTACCCAGAAGACCTCTTATCCTATACATGACTATATTAGATGGGTCAATGGGGTGCATGCTAGGACAGCACGATGAGTTCAGAAAAACAAAGCGGGCCATCTATTACTTGAGCAAGAAGTTCATGACATGTGAGATGAACTACTATTTGCTAGAGAGGACGTGTTGTGCCTTGGTATAGGCAGCTCACTGTCTAAGGCAGTATATGCTGAATTACACTACTTGGTTGGTGTCCAAAATGGATCCCGTCAAGTACATCTTTGAAAAGCCCGCTCTCACTGGACGAATAGCTCGGTGGCAGGTTCTATTGTCAAAATTCGATATTGTCTATGTCACTCAGAAGGTAATAAAGGGGAGTGCCTTGCCAGATTACCTGGCTCAACAACCCATCAACGATTATCAGCCCATGCATCTAGAATTCCCTGATGAGGATATCATGACCTTGTTTGAGGAGGAAGTAGAGGATGAGGACAGGGACAAGTAGATCGTGTGGTTCGACGGTGCGTCTAATGCACTAGGCCATGGAATTGGGACAGTATTGGTTTCCCCAGACAAACAATATATACCTTTCACGGCTAGGTTGGGGTTCGACTGTACAAACAACATAGCGGAGTACGATGCATGTGCCCTTAGGATTCGACCAACGATCGACTTTAGGGTCAAGTTACTCAAGGTATACGGAGACTCGGAATTGGTAATTTATCAGTTAAAGGGTGAATGGAAGACCAGAGACCACAAATTGGTGCCTTCCGGGCTTACATTAGGAAATTGATGGAACTCTTTGATGACATATCATTTCATCACATTCCTAGAGAGGAAAATCAGATGGCCGACACCCTTTCCACTCTAGCATCCAAGTTCCGACTAAGCCCACATGGAGATTTGTCGTACATCGAATTTAGATGTCGTGGTAAGCCTGCACATTGTTGTTAGATAGAAGAAGAGGAGGATGGTAAGCCTTGGTACTTCAATATCAAATGATACATCAAAGGCAAGGAATACCCACTTGAGGCCTCTAACAATGACAAGAGGACATTATGAAGGTTGGCGGTCGATTTCCTCCTAGTAGAAATATCTTGTACAAGAGGAACCATGACATGGTACTACTTCGATGTGTGGATGCAAGAGAGGCCAAACAAATGTTAATAGAGGTGCATGAGGGATCCTTTGGTATGCATGCCAATGGACATGCCATGGCCTGAAAGATTCTGAGAGTAGGGTACTACTGGCTCACTATGGAGAGCGATTGTTGCGTTCATGTGAGGAAATGCCATAAGTGCCAGACCTTCACGGATAATGTTAATGCTCCACCTGTACCATTGAACTTCTTGGCAGCACCTTAGCCTTTCTCTATGTGGGGCATAGACGTGATCGGGGCCATCAAACCCAAGGCTTCCAACGGGCATCGCTTCATCTTAGTCTCCATTGATTACTTCTCCAAGTGGGTGGAAGCAACTTCATATGCTAGCGTGACTAGGAATATGTGATCGGATTCATTAAGAAGGAGATAATCTGCATATATGGGTTGCCCAGGAAGATCATCACTAATAATGCCACCAATTTAAACAACAAAATGACGAAGGAAATGTGTGAGGATTTCAAGATCCAACACCATAATTCCACGCCTTATCGGCCAAAGATGAATGGGGTAGTTGAGGCTGCCAATAAAAACATCAAGAAAATCATTCAAAAGATGACCGTGTCATACAAGGATTGGCACAAGATGCTCCCTTTTGCATTGCATGGTTATCGAACTTTTGTGTGCACATCTACCGGGGAAACCCCTTTTTCTTTGGTGTATGAGATGGAGGTTGTGCTCCCGTTTGAGGTTGAGGTTCCTTCCTTGAGAATCCTAGCAGAGTCAGGATTGGAAGAATCAGAATAGGCCCAACTTGGATAAGCCTAGGGGCAAGTGAAAAGGTGATACAAGTATCTTGTAGTATGTTTTCACATTGACATGATAACACTTTCTTTGTCAAAGCATTAGGGCAGGTACTAACTGGTGCTAGGCCCATGATCAAATTGATCACCACCCAGCGTCCGGCTAAAGACGTTAAAGAAGCACTTCTAGGAGGCAGCCTAGTATCTCTAACTTTGCTTTTTTAATTTCATGTTTCATACTTAGTCATTTTCCTGAATTATCTCATGAATTTGCCTAAGCTCATACATAATTAATGAGATTTAAAAGAGAAGTATAAATAACAAGAAATTTTCAAAAAAAATAAATTCAACTCGCCTAGGTGAGCATGGTCTGACAAAAAAAGATAAAAAGGGGAGGGGTGAAGCCAATTTCACCCCATCTTCCCCCATTTTCTTAAAAACTCATCAAAAGCTCCCCAAGACCCACGGGAACCACCATTTTTGCACCAAATTTCATGCTTTTTGTGCATTTGTCTCAATTATTCTTGCTTTCCATTCATCCCACTCGAGTAAGTGTCATCTCTATCTATTTTTACTTTTTCCTTGTGGTATTTGGTGCTTTATTTGTTGTTTTCTTGGCAATATTTGAGAGATAAATTATGTGTAAATCCATGGTCTGAATGCTTTGGTTAAGGGCTGAAATGGATGGCTCTAGGCCTATCCTTGATTTTGTTGTAAATTTGCATGTCATGTTGCCCCTTATCCCTCATTTTTACATGCTTTAACATGCGCCCACCAACTGTTCGATAAAATGCCATAATGACTATTCCATGTGTTGGTTATAATTTTGAATCATTAATGAGCTTTACGCATGTCCAGCCATCATTTTAAATGTATGAGCAACTTAGGTTGATAGACTAAATGTCAAAAAGCATGAACTAAGCTTGGAAATCTAAACATTGCCTTAAATGCGAATTACATGAGTTACATGAATGCTTAAAATTGATTGGGTAGAATTAGTCTAATTGTTGGTTAAACTTGCTACACCATGATAGGCACATTGCACCTAGATTGTTGTAGAATGTTAATTTCTTTCAAAATAACACACTTTGAGTTGTGATTTGTATTATTAGTTGCACGATAACACATGCAATTAGCAAAAAAACAGAAAAAAAAACACCCAAAGTTGAATGACTTCTTGCTTGCTTAGGATAACTGAAATAATGGTTGCGTATTTCATGCAAACTAACTTTTACGGATGTGTCGTTGCAGGCAATGGCTACAAAGAAGCGTCTCACCAAAAGGGCAAGGAAGGACACCGCAGGGGAGGGATCCAGTGCAGCCCCACAAGAAGAAATTGAGTTTGATGGACACCGTTTTTGAAGTGAGGAGCATCAGCGCTGCTTCGAAGCAATCAAGGGTTGGTCTTTCCTCAAAAAGAGATGGGTCCAACTAAGAGAGGGGGAATACATAGATTTCCAGGAGGAGGTTGCTAGGAGGCAATGGACTCAACTGACAGAGCCTATGGCTAAGTATGACCCAAAGATAGTCATAGAGTTCTATGCAAATGCCTGGCCCATCGAGGAAGGAGTCATGGATAAGCACTCTTAGGTGTGGGGCCAATGGATCCCCTATGATGAGGATGCCATCAACCAGTTCTTGGGGCATCCGTTGGTCCTAGAGGAGGGGCAACGTTGTGAGTTCAATGAGAGAAGAAGTCGGGTCTCAGGATTTGATAAGGAGGCCATAGGCCACCTACTGTGCTCCCCAGGACAGGACTTTGCGCGAAGCGTGACAGGAAGGCGGGTGCGGATCATGCGCACTAGCATGACCATGTTGACACAGACAGATCTGGATGACGCTTCTCCTCAGCAACATCCTTCCTAGTGATCATAATTGTGATCTCCCACTACCTAAATGCTAGCTAGTATATGCTATCCTGACCCAGGTCAGTGTTCATGTAATCCAACTTATCTCGAATGCCATTTACCAGTTTGCAGGTATCATGCCTCCAAGACACCCAGTGGACCAGAAAAGTCCAATAGAGCACTGGGATTTTCGGCCTTGATCGCAAGTCTCTGCCAGTTCTATGGGGTTCCAGTTACGCCCACAAGGCTCATCCGGCTTCTCATTAACAGGTCATTCATTGAGAAGTACTGCATGCCAAGGTAGGACCAGCAGCAATAGCCAACCGCAAACGCGCCACCGCCACCTCTACAGTAGCCACCATCTCTAGAGCCCATCTTGGCTCACATGCAGAGGGTGGAGCTCTACATGCAACATTTGGCTGACCAGTAGGCGCCCAACCATAGGGGGCAGGTGTAGTTGAATGACAACTTCTACTAGTATACCCTGCACCAGCAGCGCCAGGACCCCAGCCCTTACCCATGGCCTACTCCAGAGCAATTTAGGGCCACTGTTGCATGGCCTAGGGACAAGCCTAATTTTCAGGCGGAAGCTGGCCATACAGAGGCCCTAGGGGATGAGGACGGAGTTGAGGAAGATGGTGACATGGCAGATGTGACAGATTTCTTCCTCTAAGGAGACTGGGCCTTTTGACCAGGACCTTCTAAATTTTGTGAACTTGTCTTTATTTTATTTATTGCTTTTAGTATTTTGTTATGTTATTTCTTTGTGATGTTTCGATTGAAACGAAAAGAAAAAAACTAAAACCAAAAAATCATGCATGGTTTCTTTTCTTAGTGCGCATTTTGTTCTTTTGGTAATGTAGTCTCGAATTACAACTTTGCCTGTGTTTCAAATCTTCCCTAAAAACTAACATGCATTTTAAAAGAAACAATCACCAGTTTTTGTTGGAAAGTTTGCGAATCAAAACACAAAAGGTTTTTTTTTAAGAAAGAAATGTGTACCTAGAGGGTGAAAGAAATGAAAATTTTCCTAAAATGCCAAAATGGACTTGGATGTTTTGTATGACTTGATAACAGAGAAATCATTGAAACACTGATTTGGCTTGAATGTGGAAACTGATGGAAGCTTGCTGGTGGGGCTTCTATGGAGGCTGGATCTTTGAGCTTCAATGAGGTCCTTTAATGGTGATTTTCCACCATGGAGATGCAGCGGAAGACAAAGGATAAGAGGTGAGAGGAGGCGCCATCCACTAGGGAATAAGCCATGGAAGAAGGAGCTTCACCACCAAGATGAGCCTTGGATAAGAAGCTTGGAGAGGATGCTTCAATGGAGGAAAAGAAAGAGGGAAAGAAAGAGAGAGGGGGGAGCACGAAATTGAAGGAAGAAAAAGGGAGAGAAGTTGAACTTTGAGTTGTGTCTCACAAGACTCTCATTCATCAAAGTTACAACAAGTGTTACACATGCTTCTATTTATAGACTAGGTAGCTTCCTTGAGAAGCTTTCTTGAGAAAACTTCCTTGAGAAGCTTCTTTGAGAAAACTTCCTTGAGATTTGTTTACCACAGTTTTAGGAGTTCAATATTCACTTAGGATCAACATTTCAGCCAGCAATTCAATCACCAAAACTCAAATTCACAATAGACACAATCATAAGGAAACCTACAAGTTCAAGAAAAGGTTCACTATCAAAGACTCTCTAAGAATTTTGCATGAACATGTTAAGGGCTAATTAACATGAAAGATTTGACTCAAATCAACTAATAGGCTAAAAGAATTTCATACACTCATGAACAAATGAGTTAGACAAAGAAACAAGAAAAATAAAATTCAGCACAACATAAGAAATCTTATGTGACAAGTTTCATGACTAGACATGACTTCTATGACAAAACTACAATAGGTGAACAAGTCACTCTAGATTTTTTAGGTTTTCTTCTAATTTAATATTTTTGTAAGAATTTTATGGTTTAGGTATCAGCCACAAAAAATAACAAGACAAAACTCAAAGGAACCTAAAGTCAACACAATTCATGGTTCAAGAACAAGAACAAGAAATTTGAACAATAGAAAATCAAATCTAGCTTCTATAGCAAGTTTAATCGGTGGAAACTCTAAAGAATCATGTTAACAAAATTTAGCACAAGACATGTGAGGAGATACATGGAGAAAAATGAAGAAACAACAATGGAAGAGAAGGTAAAGAAAAAAATTAATGGAGGTTTAAGGAGCACCTACTTGAAGCTCTTGTGCTCTGATTACCACTTGATGGAAGCTTGCTTGTGGGGCTTCTATGGAGGCTGGATCTTTGAGCTTCAATGAGGTCCTTTAATGGTAATTTTCCACCATGGAGATGCAGTGGAAGACAAAGGAGTAGAGGTGAGAGGAGGCGCCATCCACTAGGCAATAAGCCATGGAAGAAGGAGCTTCATCACCAAGATGAGCCTTGGATAAGAAGCTTGGAGAGGATGCTTCAATGAAGGAAAAGAAAGAGGGAGAGAAAGAGAGAGAGGGGAGCACGAAATTGAAGGAAGAAAAATGGACAGAAGTTGAACTTTGAGTTGTGTCTCACAAGACTCTCATTCATCAAAGTTACAACAAGTGTTACACATGCTTCTATTTATAGACTAGGTAGCTTCCTTGAGAAGCATTCTTGAGAAAACTTCCTTGAGAAGCTTCTTTGAGAAAACTTCCTTGAGAAGCTAGAGCTTAGCTACACACACCCCTCTAATGACTAAGCTCACCTCCTTGAGAAGCTTCCTTGAGAAGATTCCTAAAGAAGCTAGAGCTTAGCTACACACACCTCTCGAATAGCTAAGCTCACCTCCTTGAGATGAGAAGCTAGAGCTTAGCTACACACCCCCTATAGTAGCTAAGCTCACCCCCATTCCAAAAATACATGAAAATACAAAAACAAGTCCCTACTACAAAGACTACTCAAAATGCCCTGAAATACAAGGCTAAAATCCAATACTACTAGAATGGCCAAAATGCAAGGCCTAAAAGAAGGAAAAAAAACCTATTCTAATATTTACAAAAAAAAGAGTGGATCCAACCTTGACCCATTGGCTCAAAAATCTACCCTAAGGTTCATGAGAACCCTAGGGCATTCTTTAGTAGCTCTAGCTTAATCCTCTTGGAGTCTTCTATCCAATACCCTTGGGGGGTAAGATTCCATTAGAAATGGACCCTAAGCCTTTGTGATCGCGTGACCACAAATTTTATATTGAGTGTCTGCATGGGTATGTTTTGTGATTGATTTTGCATGAATTTCTAATTATCATAATATGGGACTCATGGGGATGATCTGGGCATTCCTTTTTTTCTAAGCCATTGGCCAAACAGCTGTCCCAATATACATTCTTTTGTGCCATTTGCAAGCCTTTTGAGCTAAACATTGATTTTTACCAGAACCCTGACCTAGGATGGAATTTTCCAACCATACCTTGGGATAAGAAAGAAGGGGCATCTTCCAAAGGGGATTTATATCATCTTTTGGTTATTGATGTTCATCAAAACAAAAAGCAAAAAAAAAACATACAATGAACAAAAACCACAAAGAAAAAAAAGGAAAAAAAAAGGAAAAAGAAAGGAAACAAAAAAAATCAATCAATCAAAATAGAAAAGGGTAGAAGGAAAATAGAAAAGGAAAACAAGTTCTTTGGAACAAACAATGTCTGAATCATGTATGGAGTTGTTGTAAAGAGTAAAAGGAGGGGGAACCATAATAACTTGGTTAAGACCTACGAAGATAGGAAGTGATCACCCGTTTTAGTTACTAACCAAATCTTTGTGCCTACTCTCCCGTTCCATACAAAACAAAAGGGAGAGGAAGGGGAAAGGCCAGAGCAAGCAAAACCAATTTCCTACAAAGTCTAACCTTAGAAATTCCTATTGATCCATGATGATTATGCATATTATCTTTGATTCGATGGGAAATGACTTGCAAGATCAATTTATGACATATCTGTGACTTGGAATTAAGACGAAACGCTTGCCTGTGTGGAGCTTTATACACCTTTGTGCGGTTTTCCTCTTTTCGATTAGACCCAATGTTTCTTCTAATGTTCTTTTAGAAACGAAATGCTAATATCTTAAATCTCATTTCTCGTTATGAGAAATTCTATTTGTATGCTTTCATTCCCCATTAGTCACATTGTTTTTGAAAAAAGATGTGTGTTGTTCTGATTGGTTTGGGGTTTGTCTCTTTACCAAGCGTGTTCGCGTTTTTGTGAAAGATATCAAGACTTCAATGTCTTATGTCATTACATTTTCAAGACTTCAATGTCTTTTGTCTTTACATTTCAAGACTTCAATGTCTTTGGTTTGGGGTTTGTCTCTTTACCAAGCGTGTTCGCGTTTTAGTGAAAGATATTAAGACTTCAATGTCTTATGTCATTACATTTTCAAGATTTCAATGCCTTTTGTCTTTACATTTCAAGACTTCAATGTCTTCTTTCGTTACATTTCAAGACTTCAATGTCTTTTATTTTTACATTTCAAGACTTCAATGTCTTCTATCTTTAAATTTCAAGACTTCAATGTCTTCGCAACCGGCAAGTGTATCTGATCGCACAAGTAGTATAAAACGGTAAGAACCGAGTATCGAACTCTCAGGGAACTTCTGTTATCTGGCAAGCTATTTCGATAAATAGGCGTCTGGTATGAAAATATGACTATGGTTATGAACAGGTATTTAAACTATCTAGGCAAAAAGAAAGAAAATCACGCAAGAGAAATACTGTGTAAAAATAAGTAGAGAAAGCGTTGCTCGTCCTCATAGGTTCCTAATGCTAAAAAGGATGTTCTCTATCTAACAATGCTCCTGCGCTCCTATGTTGTCTCCTGGACTGCTAGACCTCGATTCATCATGATAGCCTAGCCTAGTCCTGATCAAGCCTCATCTGCAGATTCCTCTTGTAAGACTAAACTCAACCAAGACCGCATTAAGACACACATACACAACTAAGTTCTTATACCCCAATCCCTCATGATAGCACAACAACTTACTCCCATACTATCAAGGACTTTAGAATCAGACCAGTTCCCACTGTTGAATAACCCTAACAAAGCATGCATCTACGTGATCAAGGTAAAAGCATACTTGAAAGAAAAGCAGATAGCACAGAGAACACAAAAAACATCATTACATAGATAGAAATATATTTACATCAGGTACCTATAGGGAAGATCCAATAGAGGATTTAGCTTTCCATAGTCCGGAAACCTCCTTTACAACAAAGAGAAGAACAAGATGAAAAACTGCAAAAACACAAGTGGTGAGGATGTCTCCTTCCCCTCTAGGATCTCACAATCACTCACACACTCATCTCAAGCTCTCAGAACGGCTTCCGCTTCGAACTCGCGTCTCTGTAGATCTTCACACAGAAAAATCTCCGAGAACTCTCTGAAACTTGGACCTTTCTCTCTCTAGAACATCCTAAACATGCAAAAGCTTTAAGCCAAGACCAGACTCTTGTGCATGCAGAGGCTTCTTCAAGAAAAATGCCAAAATCCTTTTGCAAATCTGATTTCAAGCTTAAATAGGTGGCCTTGTTCATGCTCGTGCGCTTAGCGCACATAAGTGTATTTTGGCTTAGCACGCTTGTTTCGCTTAGCGGATGAGATGAAGCAGTGCGCTTGGCGAACTTGACAACTCATCTTCTTCTGGATTCTTCCTCGCGCTTAGCCACTGAATGTCACGCTTAGCGAATACTCGCTAAGCCAGCAGATTGGCTTAGTGAGAAGGTGAAAACATCACTTTTGCAAATTTTCCTAATTAACCTAAAATTGAGAGAAATTGATTATTAAACACACAAAACAAAAGTATAAATTATCTATTACCTATATTTAACATAAAGTACTTATAATATTACAAAACAACTATAAATTGGGAAAGTTTGAAACAATATACACATGTTTTATACACAAAAGTTAGTTGTATTCATCGACTAACAACTCCCCCAAATTTATAGTTTTGCTTGTCCTCAAGCAAAAGAGAACAACTCACTTGTCCTCAAGTGGTAAAACATGCAGTGATTATGTACAGGGGTGTATGTATCAAAATTCATTGATTGCATGATGAGAAAGATGAAGCAATGTGTACCTATCCCTTGTTTTCACAGAATATGCAGCTAGACAAAAAGGAGAACAAAATGTGAACAATACAATTAGATGAGCTTAATCATAAGACAGATTCAAGGAAAGTAGCTCAAACCACAGTCTCATGGCTATTGTCTCACTCAAGCACAAGTGTTTAAGCTATTCATTGATAACAACTAACAGGAGGTCCAATCTTTGCATTTCATCTCATGCCATCAAGTTAGAAATGTATAAACAGAATTAGAAGGACTTTCTCAGGCTTGTAGTGAGGTTTGGCTACAAAAATTCATTGGTTTTTCCAGGATTCAAAGGTTTAGATTATAAGAGAGCACAAATCCTTGACTTATCCCAATGGTCTTGTATTATACCAATAGCTTTCTCACTATCTTTTCCTTCCAAGTTGCTTTTGACCTTATTGTAACAACACAATTTATTCTTTTCTTTCTTTTGTTTTTTTTTTAACATACAACTTATTTGTTGTGTGTGCTGATGCTTAACCTTTTTCTTTTCATTCTAATTGACTTTCCTCCCCCAAATTTAGAGTAAATTTTCCTTGAACCATATGCTCTCCTAGAATCTAAACAAGGTATCAGGAGATATTTATTTAAGTTCAAGGTTCAAATTTTTGACAACATTATTCAGCTAAAAAAAGGAGCAAAGGATGCAATTATCATTTAGGGTAAGTTGTTTGGTCAAAAGAGCTTGTGTATGTACAATCATGGCCTTCATCATGTCCTCATTTATACATTTCATTCTAAAATTCAGAGATTCATGCAAACATTATTACTCACAGCTAGTCGTTCACTCACAGTTTAAGGTCACACTCTCACCGGTTTTGGTTCAAGCTTTTCTTTCATAATCAATATGTCTACTGACTAACAATTCTAAATGCACGTTCATATTCTTGTTCTTTCTTTGTCTAACATACACACTTGCTCAAACTCATGATAAGAAACACAAACTCCATCACAATCATGCGTTCAATTCAAAATAAAAGCATACACCCATATTCATAAGTCAATAAAAGTGCTTTACTGCCATGTCATCAAAACAAGTTAAACTGTTCAAAATACTTCTAAATAAGCAAACTAACTACCCATAAAGAAACTAGCGGTGTATATAAATATAAAGGAAATATTGTAAGAAAACCATAATTATAATAATAACCCAAAAAGCAACAAGTGACATCCAGAATTAACAATGTCAAAAAGTGTTTAAACTAGAGAATCAGTGAGAGCAACAACTTCAATAGATGACAAGTCAGAAAGATTAGCAATTCCTCCAATTGGGGAAACAGGGGGGGTCAGTTGTTTCTGCAGCTGGTGAATCAGGAGGAGCAGCTGTTTCATCTGATGATGCATCAGAGATGAAAATCAGAGGAGGAGATGGGGGAACTGCTTCAAGTTCAGGCAAAAAAGGTGGATTCACCACTGGAGATTGTGGGTTAGCTGGCTCTGAATTGACCTGCACAGGTGTGGGCTCAGGCAGAGCAACCTCGTTGGGTCTCACCAATGGAAGTTGAGCTTCAGGCTAGGCTACTTGCTCAAGAAAATGTTCTATAGATATGATTGGCCTATTGTGAGCCAACTCTTGCAGGCTGTGCATGATAATAAACTATCCTCAAAATAAGCTTTGTAGCATAGGAACTAAAATTAGTGAGCTTTGTACATCCTGTCCTACAGTTACTGACAAAGGAGTTGGAGTGGATGACGAAGGGATGTCTTCTATTCTAGCTCTTTTTCTTGATTCCATCTATAACTAAAAAGAACTCAAAATTCCTTAGACCAAAATCGTTCAAGTGAAACAACAACAATAAAGGCTAAAATTAACAATAGACGCTTGGCGGGATACAGCTCGCTCAGTGCGCCATGAGCAACATAACATGTCGGCTTAGCTGAAGCTAAGCTCGCTTAGCCTAAAGGTTGTCGTGATGAAATGCGCTTAGCTCAGGTAAACTCAACTTAGCACAAGGCTTACAACACGAAATTTGGTTAAGTTACCTGGGCTTAGCGATTCAGCCTCGCTTAGCCACATGTAGTTCAACAAGAGGATGAGTGTTCATCCTCAAAGGATGAACTCGCTTAGCGCGGTAAGCGCACTTAGCGAGTTCTTTAGATAACGCTTATATACAATGAGTATTGATGAACTCACTTAGCGCCGCAGGCTCGCTTAGCGAGTTCATCGTGTTTTCCAGAAAACGCAAAAAACACAGCTCGTTTTCTCGCACTTTTTAAGCCTCTAAAAGGCATATCATACATGCAATGTGTGCGCCATACACAATTCAGTATACAAGCTTACATAGCCCTAATCTTAAACTAATTCTAACAAAACATAAAAACCCTAAAAATCTAAAGCTACAGTTAAAGTCTTCTACCCTAAAGTTAAGACAAGAAAAAGAGAAAAAGAATCAAGGAACTTACTTGGATGGTGTAAAAATGATACTTCAAAGTCGAAAATGCACAAAGAGAGTATAGATGCAAAATGTGCAAATTTTTGGAGAGATAGAATGCAGAGGCAAGGTTTCTATAATCTGACAAATGTGAGTGTAACTGCTGTTACACTCACTTAAGCAGTTTTTGGATACCTTCGCTTAGCGGACCGTTGCGCTAAGCGAGCAAGACAGACGTTTGGTTTCTCAACTAGGCTCGCTTAGCGAACACGTGCGCTTAGCCGATGTTTCAAATTCGATAACAGAAACTCGGCTTAGCGCGAGAGTAAGTCCGCTTAGCAAGGTCTGTAGATTAGAAAAGCTGCAACTCTCGCTAAGCTCTGGCCAACTTAGCTAAAATGATGCATCTTAAGTACAGAGAAGCATGCGCTTAGCTGAGAGGGACTCGCTTAGCGCTCATATTGCTACAATGAATCTCGCTTAGCTGCCATGACTGGTGCTTAGCTTCATCGACCTTAGTTAGGCCGTAAGGAATTGTGCTTGGCGACAAAAGGTCACGCTTAGCCACGGATAAGCTGTCGCTTAGCGATCAGGCTGCAGCTTAGCTAAATTCAGATCGAATTGAAGTTAGCTTAACTCAACCTCGGCCAACTTAGCGGACCAAATCAGTCTCTGATGCAAGGGTTGGGCGCTAAGCACTTAAGACTCGCAGCTTAGCACATGAACAGCGATGCGCTTAGCACGAGGCTTGCGCTTAGCGAAAGGACTATTTTTCAGAAAATGTTTTCTAAGTCATTTTTCAGTTCTTTTTCCAATAAATTGAAACCCTTATGTTAAGCATTCAAAGATTGGCTGATATACTCCTATGTACAGATTATATAGCAAGTTCCAAATGATTGAATGCATGAAAAATAAACACAACAAAGATTAAAACTGGGTTGCCTCCCAGGAAGCCCTTCTTTAACGGCAATAGCTTGAAGCTTTTACCTCTCTGGGCAATCTTATGTTTTGGTTCTCACCTTCAAAACCTCTTGACCTTCTCCCATTACCTGCAAGCAAACATTGTGTTCTGGAGTAGGCTTGTCTTCCACAGACAAGTCGAAATCAATTTTTGGGTCTTCAAAACCTAACTCCAGCTTTCTCTTCCCCATGTCAACTATGCAGCTTGCGGTCAACATGAAAGGCCTTCCCAAGATTACAAGGATGTCAGTATCTTCAGAGATATCCATAACCACAAAGTCTGCTGGGAAGATAAAATGTTTTACCCTGACCAACACTTCAATCACTCCACAGGACCTGGTAATGGAGCGGTCAGCTAATTGCAAAGTCATTCGAGTGGGCATAATCTCCAACTCTCCCAGCCTTCTGCATATGGAGAGTGGCATCAAATTAATGTTGGCTCCCAGATCAATCATAGCCTTTCCCACATTGACTTCTCCTATTGAACAAGGAATGGTTACACTCCCAGGATCTTTGTGCTTAGGTGGAAGGATCTTTTGGATTACAGCACTACAATTTTCGTCCACTATGATGTTTCCTGATGAATGTACTTGTGCTTCCTTGTCAACATATCTTTCAAAAATTTGGAGTAGAGTGGCATCTGCTACAGAGCTTTGCCAAAGGGCATGGTTATTTCTAGTTTCCTGAAAATATCCAAAAATCTTGCCAAATAACGATTTTTTTTCTTTCTTGGAAAGTACCACAGGATATGGTACTTCCAAACCTTTGTCCATAGCCTCTCCACTTCTACTCTTCTCTGAAATCTTATTTTTTTCTTCTTTTTCATTTTTCTCATTTTCTATTTCTTTTCCTCTTTCTTTTTCTTTTTCTTGGTCCTCTATCTCTTTATTTTGGACCATTAATTTCTTCCCTTTTTCCTGATTCTCTTTACCCTTCACATCATTTTTCTTAACCTCAACACCTGTCTTTTCACCCCTTTGCTCCTTGTACACCACACTCTCTTCATCCTCAGCTTCCACCAACCTTTTACTCCTAGTCATCACAACCTTGCATTCTTCCTTAGGATTATTTTCCGTATTTTCTCCAAAGTTGTTTGATGACTTGTCAGTATCTGTTTGGCCAGTTGTCCCATGTGTACTTCAAGGTTCTTTAGTGTTGACTTAGTACTTTTATGATTCGACATCATTACCTGCATAAACAAATTTAAGGTCTCTTCCAACTTAGTTGTCCTCTGAAAGATGTTAGGCCCTTGTTGGATTGGCCTATTTGAGGATCCACCTTGGTCTTTATTGAACTGGTTGCCAGGGTGTGTCCTCCACTGTCCTTGCTGATTATAAGGACCTTGCTGGAAGCCTATAAATCCTCCTTGAGTATACCTTTTCTGATGCAATCCTACTCCGTAAGGGCATTGGGTAGAAGACTCCAAGTAGATTGGGCAAGAGATCCAAGGGAAGGCCCTAGGGTTCTCATGAGCCTTAGGGTAGATTTCGAGCCCATGGGCTAAGTATGAGCCCGCTTATCTTTGTAAATATTAGAATAGGTTTTTCCTTCGTCTGGGCCTTTTATTTTGGCCATTCTAGTAGTATACGGTTTTAGCCTTGTATTTCGGGGCATTTTTAGTAGTCTTTGTAGTAAGGACTTTTTTTGTATTTTCATGTTTTTTGTCATGGGGGTGAGCTTAGCTATTATAGGGTGTGTAGCTAAGTTCTAGCTTCTCATCTCAAGGATGTGAGCTTAGCTATTATAGGGGATGTGTGTAGCTAAGCTCTAGCTTCTTTAGGAATCTTCTCAAGGAAGCTTCTCAAGGAGGTGAGCTTAGTTATTAGAGGGGTATGTGTAGCTAAGCTCTAGCTTCTCAAGGAAGTTTTCTCAAAGAAGCTTCTCAAGGAAGTTTTCTCAAGAAAGCTTCTCAAGGAAGCTACCTAGTCTATAAATAGAAGCATGTGTAACACTTGTTGTAACTTTGATGAATCAAAGTCTTATGAGATACACTTCAAAGTTCCACTTCTCTCCCTCTTTTATCCTTCAATTTCGTGCTCCCCCCTTCTCTCTTTCTTTTCCTCCATTAAAGCATCCTTTTCAAGCTTCTTATCCAAGGCAATTCTTGGTGGTGAAGCTCCTTCTTCCTTTGCTTATTCCCTAGTGGATGGTGCCTCCCCTCTCTTCTTCTCCTTTGCCTTCCGCTGCATCTCCATGGTGAAAAATCACCATTGAAGGACCTCATTGAAGCTCAAAGATCCATCCTCCATAGAAGCTCCACAAGCAAGCTTCCATCACTTTCCTTTGTTGATTCCCCATGAAATGAATTTCTTGAGTGTTTTCTTCAATAGGGATGCATTGGCCTGTCTCATGAGCTTCACCACACATGGTACAACCTGTGACCTGCAAAATAGAAGAATGTGTAGGTTGTCCAATTGATAATTTAGTTGGCATCTTACCAAGTGTTTCTGTTAGGATCTCAAGTTGCTTAGATAGCAACTTGTTATGTGCCAACAAAGCATCGTGTGATGTTAGCTCCAATAGGCTCTTCTTTGTGGGTTGATGGGTTCTATTCCTCGGAATGGCATGATCACTGGCTGACATGTTCTCTATGAACTCAATTGGATTGTGGTCTCAGCCCATCTATGAACATATTCAGTTGGATTGGCTCGGAGAATCCATGGGTAGGAGTTCTTCTCAGTAAGTCTTTGTATCTCTCCAATGCCTCACTTAAGGATTCATCAGGGAACTGATGAAATGAAGATATTGCTGCCTTCCCCTCAACAGTCTTAGATTCTAGGAAATACTTCTTTAGGAACTTTTCCATAACTTCTTCCCAGGTTTTAAGATTGTTGCCTTTGAATGGGTGGAGCCACCTCTTGGCCTCTCCTGCCAGTGAAAATGAGAAAAGGCTAAGTCTGATAGCTTCATCTGGTACACCGGCAATCTTAACAGTATTGCAAATCTCTATAAATGTTGCCAAGTGTGCATAGGGATCTTCATTGGGTAATCCTTGAAATAAATTCCCTTGTATCAGATGGATCAAAGAATGTCGGTAGGTGATGTTGTGCACTTGCACTTCAGGACATGCAATGCCAGTGAAAAATTATGGTACAGAGCCACTTGAATAGTCCTCAAGGGTAGCCACTTGAACTGGATAACCACTGTTCTGTCTTGCAAAAGTTTCCTTCTCCTCTTAACCCTGTTCCTTCTTAGTGTAGCTTCTATTTCTAACTCCAAAGGAACTAAAGTTCCTGTGGGAGATCTATGCATAAACAGTACTAACAGAACAGTGGTTATCCAGTTCAATAAGAGAAGATAAATATAACTTAAAGAACAAATATTCACATAAACAATCAAAGAATAACAAATAAAGAATAAAGACCTAAAAATGAGCTAACTTCCCAAATAAAAAGAAGTTCCCCGGCAATGGCGCGAAAACCTTGTTCACAACCGGCAAGTGTACCGGATCCCACAAGTAGTATAAAACAGTAAGAATCGAGTATTGAACTCTCAGGGAACTTGTGTTATCTAGCAAGCTAATTCGATAAATAGGCGTCTGGTATGAAAATATGACCGTGGTTATGAACAGGTATTTAAACTATCTAGGCAAAAAGAAAGAAAATCACGCAAGAGAATTACTGTGTAAAAACAAGTAGACAAAGCATTGGTTTTCCTCATAGGTTCTTGATGCAAAAAAGGATGTTCTCTATCTAACAATGCTTATGCGTTCCTGATGTGCCATCATTTTCTTCTATTTTCTAAACCCTTTTTGCACCATTTTAATTACTGATTGGTCTTAATTGTCAATTACTTAGGCAATTTTATTATTTGGGCTCATTTAGCTAATTTGATGTTTTTAATCTAATTTCAGGAATTAATGAAACATTGGGCTTAATCCGGATTTTGGTTGTGGACTTGAAGAGGGCAAATAAAGCAGCGCTTACCTTAATTAATTTTTAATTAGGAAATTTCACAATTTTATTTTATGTGGTTCAGTGTTTATTTCATTTTCGGCCAGAGTATTGTAATAGGGCCCAGTGACTTTGAGTGACTCTTTTTAAATAGCAGCCTTGGGATTCGTGAAGGCTATTCTGTTATGCCATTCATTATTCAAAGCTTTGTTTAGGGTTTTACGTTTTCCTGCTTGGATGCTACTTGTCATACCCTAATTTCGTCTGGGGATTATTATTTGATGATATACAACCTTTGATTGGCCGCTTCGAGACACTTGGCGTCCTTTATTGCACAATGAATAAAGTCCCGAGACGTGTCAGAAATCAAAAAGGAAGCAGGCTTGCGCAATCCGTGAAATTCCGTAATGTGGCGGAAATCGAAAAGAGGTGTTTTTGCGCAATCCATAAGTTTTTGTAACTTTTTCGAAAGCTAAAAAAGAGTAAATACATAATCCGTAAAGATTCGTAACCTTGCGGAAGAAAAATAAGTATCGTTACGGAATTCGTCAAGTTTCGTAACGTTACGGAAAAAGAATTACCAAAAAATAGAAGGGGGTGCATTTAGTAAAAGGGGGGGTACAAATAGCAATCTGGCCCACTCGGGACCTTCCAGATCCTTCCTCCAGAAGGCTGTTGCTTCTGGAGGAAGCAACCTTGCTCGCCTGGGCGAGCTGGGTGGCAAGCTCCTCCCCTATTTTGCTATAAATAGGGGGAGGAGTGAAGAAGAAAGGGGTTCAACTTCTTAGGCACTTCTCTCTCTCTCGAAATTGCTGAGGAAAATTAGTTCCGTGAAGAAAATTCAAGCCGAGGCGCTTCCGTAACGTTTCTGTAACGTTTCCGTGAGTAATTACGCGAAGATTCTTGACCGTTCTTCAATATTCATCGTTCGTTCTTCGTTTTGTTCAGTCTTCAACGGGTAAGTACCTCAAATCGAGCTTTTCAATTCATTCTATGTACCTGTGGTGGTCCACATTTTGTTTCATGTATTTTTATTCTCGTTTTCATTTTCTTTTTCACCCCCTTTTGACGTGCTTATGCCATTTATTTAAGTCATTTCTCGCTTAATCTAAAAATAAAATAAATTTCCACCGATCGTTTGAATTGTATCATCCGTTAATTTCGTTTAAAATGAATTTCAACCGTTTGGTCGTGCCGTAACCACGTTGGAAGTCAAAAAAGAGGTAAAATAATAATATAATAATCAAAAAATACCCTTTTAGTAAAGTAAAGCGAAAAATCAATCGGACGTTTTCTCTTTGGGATTTCTCATTCTTAATTGAATTGACTAATAACTAAAGTGAAACTAAGGCTAAAATCAAACTCGCCTAGTCAAGCTCATCCACAAAAATAGGTTTTTGAAAGTTTTATCATTTCAATTTCTTACTAAGTAAAAAAGATCACTTTTAAGGTCCAACGCCTTAAAATGATCACCCTTCAAGTAAAAAATAATCACTTGATTCACGCATAAGGAAGAACTACGTAGGTCTGATTTCCTCCCCAAAGGAGGGTACGTAGGAGCAAAAGTCCCGCTTTTGTCGACCTCAAAAAATAAAAAGAGATAAAAGTTAAGGTAACACAATTTCCACAATTCTAAAAAATAGGCTGTTGTCCTTTGAGACAAACGTGAGAGGTGCTAATACCTTCCTCAAGCGTAAATACAACTCCCGAACCTAGAATTTTTATTTTGATCGGTTTCCTTCGATTTTTCTGACGTTTTTCACAAATAAACGTTGGTGGCGACTCCACGCATCTTTCCTCCTATGGAAAGCGCACCCGTGAGCCTCGCCTTCGCTCGCCCGCGAAAGGGCACGTTGCGACAGTTGGCGACTCCACTAGGGATATTTTTTTGAGTTAGGCCTATTTTAAGGAATTGTGGATTTGTGAAACTTCGTGTGTACATTTGTTGAACTGTGTAAAATGTAAATAATTGTTGTCTATTTCGCATTCTTTACACTGCATTCTAAGCACCCACGGGTTTGAGTAAAAAATGGGCCCTACACCCGGGTCATGGGAATTTAAGGAGTGGAGGTGAATCTATCATCATGCTAGGTCTCCGACTTGCTTGATAATAGTGAAACCTCGTCTAGAGCTTTCTCTCTTTATAATGTGTTGTCGCTGGTATTCCATACCGCCACAATATTATTATCTTGAGTGATGATACCTCTAGAAAACAGCCGTGTGAGTTATGAATTGTTGGGGGGTAGTTATTAGAGACCCTTAGATATTGTCCTATAGGTTCCCAAATAGGGGCAAAGAGCAAACACGCTCCTATGCCATTCTTTCTCATGCATTTTTTGGTTTATAGTTTTTGCTAGTAATGTTTGGTTTCTTTAGAGTAATACGTAAACCCTTTTAATGCTACGTTGAGGCGCCATCATGCCCAAAACGTAGCGTTAAAATTGGGTCTCTGCGGTCTCGTATGTATGAATTACCCCTTTGTCTTGTTTTCTTTCCCTTTCATGCATACGCATCGCATCATTCATGTCGGAGTCTTGATCCACCCCTTTTTTAGGTAAATGATGGGGACAAATCAAAAAGGCAAAAGGTTTTATCAAGTCAAGGTTAAAAGTCTAGATGTCACTAGCCTCAAGGAATTGGGACGATTGATGGGACCTCTCCAAAGGTAAGCCTTCCGCAAAGTGTACGGGAAGATTCTAGATTTGGCCGCAGCGGAGGTATTTACGGAAACTGTCGTATCCCTCGCCCAATACTATGACCAACCGTTGAGGTGTTTCACGTTTGGGGACTTCCAAATGGTCCCAACTATTGAAGAGTTTGAGGAAATATTAGGATGCCCTCTTGGGGGGAGGAAACCGTATCTTTTTTCCGGCTTTCTTCCTTCCTTGAGCAAGATTGCGGCTGTGGTTGGTGATTCAGCAAAGGAGTTGGATCGCACGAAGCAAACTCGGAACGGCGTAGTGGGCTTGCCTCGGAAATACTTGGAAGGTAAGGCAAGGGATATGGCGAGCCAAGAGAAGTGGGGCCCGTTCGCAGATATTTTAGCTTTGCTGATTTTTGGGGTTGTCCTCTTCCCAAACGTTGACGGTTTGGTAGACTTAGCCGCCATTGATGCTTTCCTCGCATATCACCATAGCAAGGAAAGTCCAGTGGTGGCTGTCTTGGCAGATTTGTTTGACACCTTTGACCGGAGGTGTGAGAAAAATAGTACGCGGATTGTCTGTTGTTTACCCGCTCTGTGTGTGTGGTTGATTTCACACCTATTCCAACAAGACACGAGACACCCGTGTCCGCTTCAAAGCTATCGCTCATGCGCCGAAAAAGGAAGAGTTGATTGGGACCAACATTTGGCTGGGATAGGGGGGAGCGCGATCAATTGGTTTCCTCATTGGAAGGAAGGCAAGGAAGGAGTTCTTTTCTCGTGTGGGGACTACCCTAATATTCTATTGATAGGGACTAGGGAGTGTATTAATTATAATCCCGCACTCGCCATAAGACAACTAGGGTACCCCAAGAGGGGAGCGCCAACCGAAGAAAGTCTCTCAAGGCGATACAAAGAGTCCACAAGGCGTGGAGAAGTCCGTTGAGGAAAGACAAGGAGCTTAGGGGCATCTGTAATGGCCTCATCGGAGGTTATCATGGATGGCTAAGAATTCACACGCGGGGGTTAGATTGGCTATCCAAGTTGAAAGTTATCGATGAGGAGGACTTCGAAGCTCCGGAGGAAGATGAAGAAGTCCGAGCTCTAAAATTAGAGTTAGGGAAGGCAAGACTCGCCAAGGAGAAGTTCAAGCCAGCTGCTACACACATCCGGAAGGAATGCACCGAGTTACGTGAGGAAAACGCGGCCACTGCAAAAGCCCTTGAACAAGAAACCAAAAGGGCCCACAAGGAGGAATATGGCCGAGAGAAATTCCGAGGAGCATTGTGGGGTAGCAACAATGAGCTCAAGCTCCGGAGAGAGGAGAGAGATCGGTCACGGGTGCATGGCATGATCTTAAAAGAAGAGTTAGTTGCCTGCGCGAGGTCCAAAAGGAGTTTGGCTCAACACTTGGAAGCCACGGAGCAAAGCATGCTAGCTATCATAGGGCAATACAAGGAAGAATTGAACCAGTCCATGGCCCATGAACAAAAGCTAGTGGAGGATTTTGCACAAGTGTATGTCGATAAAGAAGCAGGAGGGAGGGTGATTGATGCGTTGCATCATGAAGCGACTATGTGGATGGATAGGTTCTCCTTGACCTTGAATGGAAGTCAAGACCTCCCGCGTCTGTTAGCCAAAGCAAAAGCCATGGCCGAAGTGTGTACTGCCCTCGAGGAGATTCATGGGCTAATCAATTACTGTCAACATATGATAGATTTGATGGCCCATATAATTAGGAATCGTTAGGTTCTCTTGTAATACCTTTTGTATAATCTTGCCTAGATGAAAGCTTTGTTCTTTTTATAAAATGAGAAGTTCTGAACTCATCACGTTATCTAAAAAACCTTGGGGTGGATCCAAGTGCTCCGATCATCCATTTGCATACTCATGTTTTGGTGGCATACTCACCGTTGTTTATTTCTTTAGGAATTTCATCATAACTAAGAAAACACCAAGCAACCCCTATAACACTCGATCCAGAAAAATGGATAATGAAGAGGGCGTGCAGGAACAGATGAAGGCCGATCTATCGGCCTTAAAAGATCAAATGGCTTCCATCTCGGAGGTCATGTTAAAACTCCAGAAAACCATAAAGGATAAAGCCACGGCAACCGCCTCCAGTACAGTTAGGGAAGCGGAGTCGGTGCTGCAGCCCGCCTTGAATCCGGGCCTAGACAGAAACACGGCCGTGTTCGGTCGAAGGTATAGTCTGCAAGCTTATCCTTATGGCCTGCCTCCGGACTTCATCCCCCGTGCCACCCCGGAAGATTTAAGCCAAGCCCCTACTTTCGAGGGGCAACTCCCACCTTATGAAGACTATCCCGGGCAAGACGATGGGGAAGGAGATACCCATCTTGGCACCCTGCTCCACCTCAAAGATCTGTCCCCACATGAACTACCCCAACCGAACATAGTCCGCCATACCCCGGCCTCACCCACACCCGTAAAAGAATCTGTTCCCTTTGCGGAAGATAAGGGAAAGATTGAGGCGCATGAAGAGAGGTTGAGAGCAGTCGAGGGCCTCGGCAATTACCCATTCTCGGATTTAGCGGATTTATGTCTCGTGCCCAACATCGTCATCCCTCCCAAGTTCAAAGTACCGGACTTTGATAAGTACAAAGGAACGACATGTCTGAAGGGGCATCTTCGGATGTATTGCCGAAAGATGGGGGCGTATTCTGTGGACGAGAAATTGTTGGTCCATTTCTTTCAAGACAACTTGGCCGGAGCAGCTGTAGCATGGTATACCAATCTGGAAGCTTCCCAGATCCGATCATGGAAGGACTTGGCAACTGCCTTCATTAGGCAGTACCAGTACAATACGGGCATGGCTCCCGATCGGAACCAGCTTCAGGGTATGACTAAACGAGAGCATGAGTCCATAAAGGAATATGCCCAGAGATGGAGAGATCTCGCAGCCCAAGTCGTACCGCCCATGACGGAGAGGGAGATGATCACAATTATGGTAGATACGTTACCCACGTTCTACTATGAAAAGTTGATAGGCTACATGCCAGCTAACTTTGCGGATCTCGTCTTTGCCGGAGAAAGGATTGAATCCGGACTACGAAAAGGCAAGTTCGAATATGCTGCCAATATGGCCCCCAACAACAACAGAAGAGCCCCAGTAGTGGGCGTGAGGAAAAAGGAAGGAGACGCCCACGCAGTCACCACCGCCCCAACGTGGATGAAAGCCCCCCAAAATATCCAAAGCTCATACCAGCCTAATCCCCCAAATTTTTTAATCCGAGACGGGAATTCCCTCCCGACTCAAGAAAAAGGACCACCCGCAGTAGAAAGAGCGCCGGCCCAACGCACAGCTCCAGCCGCACCCCGGCCAGTTAATAATACAGCACCCGGCGCGACCTATAGATATGCACAGCACCCGCCCCCGAAAGACAACTTCCCTCCTATTCCCATGGCATACTCCGAGTTATGGCCTTCATTATTGGAGAATCATTTGGTGGTGGCCATACCCAGGAAGGTTCTCCAGCCACCCTACCCCAAGTGGTATGACCCGGGTGCCAAGTGTGTGTACCATAGTGGAGTTCCCGGACACAATATTGACTCCTGCATCTCGTTCAAGTATAAGGTGCAACACCTGATTAGTGCCGGCTGGCTATCATTTCAGGAGGAAGGCCCAAATGTTAAAACCAACCCGCTAGCTAGTCATGGAGGAGCTAGCGTGAACGCCGTCGAAGAGGATGGCCCATCACGGGCAAAGAGATTAGGAGAGGTGGCTACTTCTAGACGCTTCATCTATCAATCACTGCAAGCGGCGTGCATGGTCTCCCGTGGTGGAGACGAAAGGGATGAATGTTTGTTTCACCTCGGGGAGTCGCATGACATAGAAACCTGTTCCGCGGTGGAAGAATTGCTTCAGCAGCTCATGGATTGCGGGCAGCTTGAAGTGTCCATAGGAGGGAGGGAAGAACCACAAATTTGCATGCAGTCGGAAGAGACGAAGGTTCCTTTAACCCCCAAGGCCCTAGTGATATGTTTTACTAGGAAAGGGACCGGCTCCACACCCATATACCCCCGGACGACGCCCAAACCAACGCCATTTGCATATCAAAGTAATAAGGTCGTTCTGTGGAAGTATACCCCTCTCACGTCCAGCGAAAGAGTTGCAACCGAAGTTGACTCCCTATCAGCTAAGGTAACCAACATCACCGGCCTCAGTGGCGTAACCCGCAGTGGTCGGGTGTTCGCTTCCCCTCACCCGACGGAATTTCCCTCTAAAGGGAAAGCGCCCATGGTCCAAGAGCCCACAGATGTAGCCACCCCCTCGAAAGAAGTAGATCCTCCAGTGGTAAGAGGGGCCGAAAAGAAAGAGGGATTTCAAGGAAAAATAGTGACTTTGGAAGAGGCCCATGAGTTCCTCCGCCTCATCCAACAAAGCGAGTTTAAGGTAGTCGAGCAACTGAATAAAACTCCAGCAAGGATCTCTCTGCTTGAACTACTCATAAACTTCGAGCCTCATCGTATGCTGTTGATGAAGGTCCTTAACGATGCCCATGTAGCACATGATATCTCAGTGGAGGGTTTCGAAGGTATCGTTAATCATATAACCACCAACAACTACATCGCGTTTGCGGAAGAAGAGATTCCCGTTGAGGGGAGAGGACACAACAAGGCCCTACATGTGTCGGTGAGATGTATGGACCACGTTGTTGCAAAGGTACTTATCGACAATGGATCGAGTTTAAATGTAATGCCGAAGACCACTTTGGAAAAGCTTCCTTTTAGTGCGTCACGTTTAAAACCGAGCTCGATGGTGGTGCGAGCCTTTGATGGTACTCGGCGGGAAGTAATGGGGGAAATCGACATTCCCATTCAGATAGGCCCCCACACTTGCAATGTGGTGTTTCAAGTAATGGATATAAATCCCGCCTATAGCTGCCTCTTGGGAAGACTGTGGATTCATGCCCTGGGAGTGGTCCCTTCGACGCTTCACTAGAAATTGAAGTTCACAGTGGGTGGACTTTTAGTGATAGTGTCGGGTGAAGAAGACATGTTAGTGAGCTGCCCCTCCTCCGCACCATACATAGAAGCGGCGGAAGAATCATTGGAAACGACTTTCCAATCCTTTGAAGTGGTGAGCTGCGCCTCTGTGGAACCAAGTTCGTCGCTCACTTCTCTCTCCAAAGCGGCCATAATGGTGGCGTGCGTTATGCTCAGGAACGGATTTGAGCCCGGAATGGGTCTAGGCAAGGACTGCCTCGGGAATGCCGACGTGGTCGATATCAAGGGAAATCCATACAAGTATGGATTAGGGTATGAACCCGGGATGCCGGGGAGGAGGAACGTGCCGTCAAGATTTCGGGCAGATAGGTGGCAGCAATATAAGAGGAGTTCCCTCAAGACCCACCAAGTTTTGTGCAACCATGCCACCCCAATTCCCAAGTGGGGAACTGGCGCGTGATAAGCCAGTCAGAAGTCTATACCGCTGATTCAATGTAATTAGAGCCTATAGATTTCCTTTCTCTTTTATTTTGTGAAACCTACCTTATTAAATAAACAAAGAGATCTTGTTTCATCTGTTCTTGCGGTCCCACCTTTTCTCATATCATTTTGCATGTTTTTTGTTTATTTTGTCCTGTTTGGTATAGATATGAGGGTCGATTCTTTGAGGATCCAAGCAACGAGGGTTTGACAATCGATTTCGATCGAGATATAAGCCAAACGATAAACGAGGAAGAGGAAGAGGACGTCCTGTCACCAGAGTTGGAGAGGTTGGTCGCTCAGGAAGAACGTGAAATGAAGCCTCACCAAGAAGAAACCGAATTGGTAAACTTGGGGACCACAGAGGAAAAGAAAGAGGTAAAGGTAGGAACCGGTATGACCGCGCCTATTCGCCAGGGCTTGATAACCCTTCTTGAAGAGTATCAAGATGTCTTTGCGTGGTCGTATCAAGACATGCCCGGTCTGGATTCCGACATTGTGCAGCATAAGTTGCCTTTGAATCCTGGGTCTTCTCCGGTTAAGCAAAAGTTACGAAGAATGAAACCCGAGATGTCCTTAAAAATTAAAGAAGAAGTAAGGAAGCAGTTTGATGCAGGATTCTTAGCTGTGGCACGATACCCGGAGTGGGTGGCCAACATTGTCCCAGTCCCGAAAAAGGACGACAAGGTTCGAATGTGTGTAGACTATCGGGACTTGAACCGAGCCAGTCCTAAAGACAATTTTCCCCTGCCACACATTGACATACTGGTAGATAATACAGCCAAATTCGCCCTTTTCTCATTTATGGATGGTTTCTTGGGGTATAATCAAATAAAGATGGCACTTGAAGATGTAGAGAAGACCACTTTCATCACCCTATGGGGGATATTCTGCTATAAAGTGATGGCCTTCGGACTGAAAAATGCTGGGGCAACCTATCAGCGTGCCATGATGGCGTTGTTCCATGACATGATGCATAAGGAAATAGAGGTCTACGTGAATGACATGATTGCTAAGTCTCGGACTGAGGACGAACACCTTGTCAATCTGCGTAAGCTGTTTGGAAGGTTGCGGAAATACCAATTAAAACTAAACCCAACCAAATGCACCTTTGGGGTGAAGTCGGGGAAGTTGCTAGGATTTATCGTAAGTCAGAAAGGGATAGAGATAGATCCCGAGAAAGTGAAGGCCATCCTTGAAATTCCGGAACCACGCACGGAGAAGCAGGTTCGGGGGTTTTTGGGCAGGTTGAATTATATCGCGAGATTTATCTCACAACTCACCCCTACCTGTGAGTCCATTTTTAAGCTATTACGTAAGAACCAGGCGGTCCTGTGGAACAGTGACTGCCAAGAGGCCTTCGAGAAGATCAAACAGAGTCTCGCAAATCCCCCGATGCTCATGCCACCTGTAACCGGAAGACCTCTTTTCCTATACATGATCGTGTTGGACGAGTCTATGGGGTGCGTGTTGGGTCAGCATGATGATTCTAGGAAAAAGGAGCAAGCCATCTACTATCTGAGCAAGAAGTTTATCGCATGTGAGATGAATTACTCAATACTGGAAAGGATGTGTTGTGCTCTGGTATGGGCATCACATCGGCTTAGGCAGTATATGCTCAGCCATACCACGTGGCTTATTTCCAAAATGGATCCCGTGAAATACATCTTTGAAAAACCGGCCCTCACGGGACGAATCGCTAGGTGGCAGGTATTATTATCTGAATTCGATATCGTTTACGTCACCCAAAAAGCGGTAAAAGGAAGTGCCTTAGCGGATTATTTGGCCCAGCAACCCCTCCAGGATTATCGACCGATGCACCCCGAGTTCCCAGATGAAGATATCATGGCCCTGTTTGAAGAGAAGAGGACCCACGAAGACATAGACAAATGGATTGTTTGCTTCGATGGGGCATCCAATGCTTTGGGCCACGGAGTAGGGGCAGTCCTTGTATCCCCGGATGATCAGTGTATTCCTTTCACGGCTAGGCTAGGGTTTGATTGTACCAACAATATGGTCGAGTATGAAGCATGCGCCCTCGGGGTTCAGGCGGCCATTGATTTTGATGTAAAACTACTCAAGGTGTATGGAGACTCAGCTTTGGTGATACGCCAGTTGAAAGGAGAATGGGAAACTAGGGATTCGAAGTTGATACCCTATCAAACTCACATCTTGAGGTTAGCCAAGTACTTTGACGATATTTCCTTCCACCACATACCTCGGGAAGAGAATCAAATGGCTGATGCGTTAGCCACCCTGGCATCCATGTTTCAACTTGCCCCACACGGGGATCTGCCATACATCGAATTCAAATCTCAAGGCAGGCCGGCATATTGTTATGCAATAGAGGAAGAGCGGGATGGGAAACCGTGGTATTTCGACATCAAGCAGTATGTCGAGAACAAAGAATACCCACCAGGGATTTCTGACGATGACAAAAGGACGTTGAGGAGATTGGCTACTGGTTTCTTTGTAAGTGGTACCATCCTGTCGCAACCTACCCTTCGGCGGGAGGGCGACGCGTGACTCGCGGGATGCGTGTTCCACGAAAGGAATACGCGCGGAGTCGCCACCAACGTTTATTTGAGGAAAACGTCGGAAAAACCGGAAAAGACGCGATCTACGAACTTTTAAGTGAAAGGTTCGGGAGTTGTATTTACGCGCGGGGAAGGTATTAGCACCCCACACGTCCGTCACAAGGGACGACAGCCTTTAATCGAATGTGCAAACATGACTTTGATTTTTACGTTCCCTTTTATGTCTCTATATCCTTTATACCCTTTTTATATTTTTCTCTTTTTGTGGTCGACAAGGGTGTTTCCCTTTGCTCCTACGTATTCCTCCATTTGCGATGAGGAAATCAGACCTACGTAGTTCTTTCGGAACAAAGCGTTTGGTTAAGTTGTTTTTGTCTTTTTTGCAAAATATGTTTTTATTGAACAAAAGGTCATTTAAGGTGTTGGACCATTAAACGGTCTTTTGATTTTGAAAGGAGAGAAACGTTAAGGCGTTGGACCATTAACGATCTCTTGTTTTTGAAAGGAGAGAAACGTTAAGGCATTGGACCATTAACGATCTCTTGGGTGGTCGACAAAAGCGGGGCTTTTGCTCCTACGTATCCTCCATGAGGAACTCAGACCTACGTAGTTCTTTCATTTTGTCAAGTGATTCTTTTTTACTTAAGTGGTGATCATTTTAAGGCGTTGGACCTTAAAAATGATCCATTTTACTTAGTGAAAATTTGAAATGACAAACTTCAAAAGCCTATTTTTATGGACGAGCTTGACTAGGCGAATTGATTTTAGCCTTTAGTTTCACTTTAGTTATTAATCAATTCGATTAAGAATGAGAAATCCCAAAGAGAAAACGTCCGATTGATTTTCCGCTTTATTTTACTAAAAGATGTTTTTTTTATTATTATATTATTTTTTTACCTCTTTTTGATTTCCAACGTGGTTACGGCACGATCGAACGGTCGGAATTCATTTTAACCGAAGTTAACGGATAATACAATTCAAACGTTCGGTGGAAACTTATTTTATTTTTAAGTTAAGCGAGAAATGACTTAAGTAAAATGGCTTAAGCATGTCAAGAGGGGGTATAAAAAGTAAACAAAACGAGAATAAAAATGCACGAAACACAAGGTGGACCACTACGGGTACATAGAATGAATCGAAAAGCTTGGTTCGAGGTACTTACCCGTTGAAGATCGAAGAACGATGAAGAACGAATGAAGAACGTCGAAGAACGGTTGAAACCCTTGCGAAATTCCTCACGGAAAACGTTACGGAAACGTTTCGGAAGCGCCTCGGCTTAGATTTTCTTCACGGAAACGATTTTTCCAAGCAAATTCGAAAGAGAGAGAAGTGCCAAAGGGGCTGAACCCTTTTCTTCTTCACTTCCTCCCCTATTTATAGCAAAATAGGGGAGGTGGTTGCCGCCCAGCTCGCCCAGGCGAGCCAGGTTGCTTCCTCCAGAAGCAACAGCCTTCTGGAGGAATATTCTGGAGGGCCCAAGTGGGCCTGGGTGCTATTTGCACCCCCATTTTTACTAAGTACACCCCCCTCTGCTTTTTTTTGGTGATTCTTTTTTCGTAAAGTTACGGAAACTTACGAATTTCGTAACGATACTTGTTTTCTTTCTGTAATGTTACGGAACCTTGCGGATTACATAATCATCCCCTTTTTGACTTACGGAATGTTACGGAACCTCACTTAATTATGCAACGATGCTTCCATTTGATTTCCGGTGTGTCACGGAAACTTACGGATTGTGCATCAATATTTTTTTGGTTTTTCGGCATGTCCTGGAATTTCACAAATTGCCTAATGATGGGTACCAAGCACCTCACAAGGACCAAAGAAAGGTCGCATGTCATCAAGCAAAGGTCCCCGGACGAAATTAGGGTATGACACATCCTGTACAAACGAAACCACGACATGACCCTCCTACGATGCGTAGATGCCAAAGAGGCAAACTTCATGATTGAGGAGATCCACGAGGGTTCCTTTGGGACACATGCCAATGGGCATGCTATGGCCAGAAAAATCCTTAGGGCCGGCTATTATTGGCTTACCATGGAAAGCGATTGCTACGCTCATGTCGGGAAATGTCATAAATGTCAGGCATACACGGACAATGTCAATGTTCCGCCACATCCTCTGAATGTTATGTCCACCCCTTGGCCCTTTTCCATGTGGGGAATAGATGTCATTGGGGCCATCGAACCCAAAGCATCAACCGGTCACCGCTTCATTCTTGTGGCGATAGATTACTTCACCAAATGGGTCGAAGCAGCTTCTTATGCTAATGTCACAAAGAATGTGGTAGTTAGATTCATAAAGGAGGAGTTGATTTGTCGATACGGACTCCCCAAGAAGATCATTACTGACAATGGCACCAATCTGAACAATAAGATGATGCAGGAGATGTGCGAAGGCTTCAAGATCTAGCATCACAACTCTACCCCTTATCGGCCAAAGATGAATGGGGATGTAGAGGCTGCAAATAAGAATATTAAGAAGATTGTTCAAAAGATGACAGTGTCATACAAAGATTGGCATGAGATGTTTCCTTTCACCCTGCACGGATATAAAACCTTGGTACGAACTTCTACTGGGGCAACGCCGTATTCCTTAGTTTATGGGATGGAAGCAGTACTCCCGTTTGAGGTGGAAGTTCCTTCTCAGAGGATAATGGCGGAGTCAGGCCTAGAAGAGTCAGAATGGGCTCAAGCACGCTACGACCAAATCAACCTCATTGAAGGTAAGCGTTTGACAGCCATGAGCCATGGGCGTTTGTATCAACGAAGGATAAAGAACGCATTCGACAAGAAGGTACGTTTGCACAAGTTCAACGAGGGGGACCTCGTGCTAAAAAAGATGTCCCACGCTGTTAAGGATAGTCGAGGCAAGTGGGCCCCAAATTATGAAGGACCATTCGTGGTGAAAAGAGCTTTTTCTGGGGGTGCTCTGATACTCACCAACATGGATGGTGAGGAGCTGCCCTCGCCCGTGAACTCCGATGTAGTTAAACGATATTACGCTTGAAATCTGGGGCAATCGGGAGGACCGTTGCATGTTTTTTATTTTTGAGTTGTTCTCGTTCTTTTTGGTTTCCTCTTGGGATTCCCATTCACTGTATTTGTCTCGTTTCTTTAAAGATGGTCGAGGTTTCAGTCCTCCCTTTGTTTTCAAACCTTGTGTTTTAGATTTGTTATAACTTGAGCCCTCTTCACTCGGTGTATGGGGTGCCCCAAACGCTTATTTAAAATTGAATCTAACCAGCCCTCACTAAAAGAAAGTCATCGCATTAGGAACATTCATACATGAAAATACACATGCATATTTTGTGGTAACAGGGGCAGGGCCTTCTTAGGTCACAGTTACAAGTCAAGACAAGTTGACTGCGAAAATCAACCAAGGTAAGACGGTGATCGGACACGAGTGGCCACGGATTTTGTTTCCTACTTGCAGGTACATAGAGACGGATTTTGTTTCGGAGCCCCATGAACGTTATTGCCAAGGGCTGTTCATGTGTCCTCCACTTTCGAGTTTGGAGCTGTGTTTCATGATTGCCTAAGTGCGGACCCTCAAGGCAATCCTCCATTCTCACCCTTTTTCGGAGCCCCATGAACGTTATTGCCTAGGGCTGCTCATGTGTCCTTGATCGAGGCCGTACCCGAATCAAATAAACATGAAAATGCAGTAACTAGGAAGTGATCCTAGGTCGTTTCCCAACGAGCAATGATAAACCAATTGTTCATAATATACTTGCAGTAACAGTAACGATTGGGGGGTTTGTTTGTTTTGTGATTTAAGGAGCAGAACAAGTAAACTGGAATAAGAAACTAATAATATTAAAAATGGGTTGTTTCCTCTGATTCAGAAGCCATTCTCTTATCCTGGGTTATGGAGAATTCGTCCCTAACAGTTAACCACTTAATCCAACCCTATTTCAATTTACTAAGCGAAAATCAACCTAGGGTTGTCGATACGTGATTAGGCACCACATACACCAGTTAGCCCTTCGTCCATTAAGCATGAACGCAAGTTAGGCTCAGAGGCAATTAATCGAACACAAAGCGTGCACTGATTAATATTCACGAATTTGGGATACTGGTGAAGGGAGAACTGCCAGGAAACCACATTACAAGCGAAACCTCAAAGAGAGTTGGGCTTCGTCCTCAAAAGGAAACAACACCAGAAAATCTAGCCTTCCATGGATTCAAACAGAAAAAGCAATTGAAACATGAAGCAGAAACGTAAATGAATGGAAACGTAAATGAACAGAAACGTAAACGAACAGAAATGTAAAATGGAACAGAAACGTAAATGAGAGTAGAAGAAGAAGCAAGAACGAAATTGTAATTAGAAGCAGAAAACGTAAAATTGCATTACGAACTCAGAAGCATCAAAACAGAAAAACGAAAACCCTAAAACAAAGCTCTGAATAATGAATAGCATAACAGAATAGAATGCCCTGCACGAATCCCAAGGCAGCTATTTAAAAATAGTCACTCAAAGTCACTGGGCCCTATTACAATACTCTAGCCCAAAACGAAATAAACACTGAACAACATAAAATAAAATTGTAAAATTTCCTAATTAGAAATTAACTAAGGTAAGCGCTGCTTTATTTGCCCTCTTCAAGTCCACAACCAAAATCCGGATTAAGCCCAATGTTTCATTAATTCCTGAAATTAGATTAAAAACATCAAATTAGCTAAATGAGCCCAAATAATAAAACTGCCTAATTAATTGACAATTAAGACCAATCAATAATTAAAATTGTCCAGAAAGGGTTTAGAAAATAGAAGAAAATGATGGCACATCAGTCCTCCACTTTCGAGTTTGGAGCTGTGTTTCATGATTGCCTAAGTGCAAACCCTCACGCCAATCCTCCATTCTCACCCTTTTTCGGAGCCCCATGAATGTTTTGCCTAGGGTTGTACATGTGTCCTCCACTTTCGAGTTTGGAGCTGTGTTTCATGATTGCCTAAGTGCGGACCATCAAGGCAATCCTCCATTCTCACCCTTTTTCGGAGCCCCATGAACGTTATTGCCTAGAGCTGTTCATGTGTCCTCCACTTTCGAGTTTGGAGTTGTGTTTCATGATTGCCTAAGTCCGGACCCTCAAGGCATTCCTCCATTCACACCATTTTTTGGAGCCCCATGAACGTTATTGCCTAGGGTTGTTCATGTGTCCTCCACTTTCGAGTTTGGAGCTGTGTTTCATGATTGCCTAAGTGCGGACCCTCAAGGAAATCCTCTATTCACACCATTTTTCGGAGCCCCATGAACGTTATTGCCTAGGGTTGTTCATGTGTCCTCCACTTTCGAGTTTGGAGCTGTGTTTCATGATTGCCTAAGTGCGGACCCTCAAGGCAATCCTCCATTCTCACCCTTTTTCGGAGCCCCATGAACGTTATTGCCTAGGGTTGTTCATGTGTCCTCCACTTTCGAGTTTCGAGCTGTGTTTCATGATTGCCTAAGTGCGGACCCTCAAGGCAATCCTCCATTCTCACCCTTTTTCGGAGCCCAAGAATGTTATTGCCTAGGGCTGTTCATGTGTCCTCCACTTTCGAGTTTGGAGTTGTGTTTCATGATTGCCTAAGTGCGGACCCTCAAGGCATTCCTCCATTCACACCATTTTTTGGAGCCCCATGAACGTTATTGCCTAGGGTTGTTCATGTGTCCTCCACTTTCGAGTTTGGAGCTGTGTTTCATGATTGCCTAAGTGCGGACCCTCAAGGAAATCCTCTATTCACACCATTTTTCGGAGCCCCATGAACGTTATTGCCTAGGGTTGTTCATGTGTCCTCCACTTTCAAGTTTGGAGCTGTGTTTCATGATTGCCTAAGTGCGGACCCTCAAGGAAATCCTCCATTCTCACCCTTTTTCGGAGCCCCATGAACGTTATTGCCTAGGGTTGTTCATGTGTCCTCCACTTTCGAGTTTCGAGCTGTGTTTCATGATTGCCTAAGTGCGGACCCTCAAGGCAATCCTCCATTCTCACCCTTTTTCGGAGCCCAAGAATGTTATTGCCTAGGGCTGTTCATGTGTCCTCCACTTTCGAGTTTGGAGCTGTGTTTCATGATTGCCTAAGTGCGGACCCTCAAGGCAATCCTCCATTCACACCATTTTTCGGAGCCCCATGAACGTTATTGCCTAGGGTTGTTCATGTGTCCTCCACTTTCGAGTTTGGAGCTGTGTTTCATGATTGCCTAAGTGCGGACCCTCAAGGCAATCCTCCATTCTCACCCTTTTTCGGAGCCCCATGAACGTTATTGCCTAGGGTTGTTCATGTGTCCTCCACTTTCGAGTTTCGAGCTGTGTTTCATGATTGCCTAAGTGCGGACCCTTAAGGCAATCCTCCATTCTCACCCTTATTCGGAGCCCCAAGAATGTTATTGCCTAAGGCTATTCATGTGTACTCCACTTTCGAGTTTCGAGCTGTGTTTCATGATTGCCTAAGTGCGGACCCTCAAGGCAATCCTCCATTCTCACCCTTTTTCGGAGCCCCATGAACGTTATTGCCTAGAGCTGTTCATGTGTCCTCCACTTTCGAGTTTGGAGTTGTGTTTCATGATTGCCTAAGTCCGGACCCTCAAGGCAATCCTCCATTCTCACCCTTTTTCGGAGCCCCATGAACGTTATTGCCTAGGGTTGTTCATGTGTCCTCCACTTTCGAGTTTCGAGCTGTGTTTCATGATTGCCTAAGTGCGGACCCTCAAGGCAATCCTCCATTCTCACCCTTTTTCGGAGCCCCATGAACGTTATTGCCTAGAGCTGTTCATGTGTCCTCCACTTTCGAGTTTGGAGTTGTGTTTCATGATTGCCTAAGTGCGGACCCTCAAGGCATTCCTCCATTCACACCATTTTTTGGAGCCCCATGAACGTTATTGCCTAGGGTTGTTCATGTGTCCTCCACTTTCGAGTTTGGAGCTGTGTTTCATGATTGCCTAAGTGCGGACCCTCAAGGAAATCCTCTATTCACACCATTTTTCGGAGCCCCATGAACGTTATTGCCTAGGGTTGTTCATGTGTCCTCCACTTTCGAGTTTCGAGCTGTGTTTCATGATTGCCTAAGTCCGGACCCTCAAGGCAATCCTCCATTCTCACCCTTTTTCGGAGCCCCATGAACGTTATTGCCTAGGGTTGTTCATGTGTCCTCCACTTTCGAGTTTCGAGCTGTGTTTCATGATTGCCTAAGTGCGGACCCTTAAGGCAATCCTCCATTCTCACCCTTATTCGGAGCCCCAAGAATGTTATTGCCTAGGGCTGTTCATGTGTCCTCCACTTTCGAGTTTGGAGCTGTGTTTCATGATTGCCTAAGTGCGGACCCTCAAGGAAATCCTCCATTCTCACCCTTTTTCGGAGCCCCATGAACGTTATTGCCTAGGGTTGTTCATGTGTCCTCCACTTTCGAGTTTCGAGCTGTGTTTCATGATTGCCTAAGTCCGGACCCTCAAGGCAATCCTCCATTCTCACCCTTTTTCGGAGCCCCATGAACGTTATTGCCTAGGGTTGTTCATGTGTCCTCCACTTTCGAGTTTGGAGCTGTGTTTCATGATTGCCTAAGTGCGGACCCTCAAGGAAATCCTCTATTCACACCATTTTTCGGAGCCCCATGAACGTTATTGCCTAGGGTTGTTCATGTGTCCTCCACTTTCGAGTTTGGAGCTGTGTTTCATGATTGCCTAAGTGTGGACCCTCAAGGAAATCCTCCATTCTCACCCTTTTTCGGAGCCCCATGAACGTTATTACCTAGGGTTGTTCATGTGTCCTCCACTTTCGAGTTTCGAGCTGTGTTTCATGATTGCCTAAGTGCGGACCCTTAAGGCAATCCTCCATTCTCACCCTTTTTCGGAGCCCAAGAATGTTATTGCCTATGGCTGTTCATGTGTCCTCCACTTTCGAGTTTGGAGCTGTGTTTCATGATTGCCTAAGTGCGGACCCTCAAGGCATTCCTCCATTCACACCATTTTTTGGAGCCCCATGAACGTTATTGCCTAGGGTTGTTCATGTGTCCTCCACTTTCGAGTTTGGAGCTGTGTTTCATGATTGCCTAAGTGCGGACCCTCAAGGAAATCCTCTATTCACACCATTTTTCGGAGCCCCATGAACGTTATTGCCTAGGGTTGTTCATGTGTCCTCCACTTTCGAGTTTGGAGCTGTGTTTCATGATTGCCTAAGTGCGGACCCTCAAGGCAATCCTCCATTCTCACCCTTTTTCGGAGCCCCATGAACGTTATTGCCTAGGGTTGTTCATGTGTCCTCCACTTTCGAGTTTCGAGCTGTGTTTCATGATTGCCTAAGTGCGGACCCTCAAGGCAATCCTCCATTCTCACCCTTTTTCGGAGCCCAAGAATGTTATTGCCTAGGGCTGTTCATGTGTCCTCCACTTTCGAGTTTGGAGCTGTGTTTCATGATTGCCTAAGTGCGGACCCTCAAGGCAATCCTCCATTCACACCATTTTTCGGAGCCCCATGAACGTTATTGCCTAGGGTTGTTCATGTGTCCTCCACTTTCGAGTTTCGAGCTGTGTTTCATGATTGCCTAAGTGCGGACCCTTAAGGCAATCCTCCATTCTCACCCTTATTCGGAGCCCCAAGAATGTTATTGCCTAGGGCTGTTCATGTGTCCTCCACTTTCGAGTTTGGAGCTGTGTTTCATGATTGCCTAAGTGCGGACCCTCAAGGCAATCCTCCATTCTCACCCTTTTTCGGAGCCCCATGAACGTTATTGCCTAGGGTTGTTCATGTGTCCTCCACTTTCGAGTTTCGAGCTGTGTTTCATGATTGCCTAAGTGCGGACCCTCAAGGCAATCCTCCATTCTCACCCTTTTTCGGAGCCCCATGAACGTTATTGCCTAGGGTTGTTCATGTGTCCTCCACTTTCGAGTTTGGAGCTGTGTTTCATGATTGCCTAAGTGCGGACCCTCAAGGAAATCCTCTATTCACACCATTTTTCGGAGCCCCATGAACGTTATTGCCTAGGGTTGTTCATGTGTCCTCCACTTTCGAGTTTGGAGCTGTGTTTCATGATTGCCTAAGTGCGGACCCTCAAGGAATCCTCCATTCTCACCCTTTTTCGGAGCCCCGTGAACGTTATTGCCTAGGGTTGTTCATGTGTCCTCCACTTTCGAGTTTCGAGCTGTGTTTCATGATTGCCTAAGTGCGGACCCTTAAGGCAATCCTCCATTCTCACCCTTTTTCGGAGCCCAAGAATGTTATTGCCTATGGCTGTTCATGTGTCCTCCACTTTCGAGTTTGGAGCTGTGTTTCATGATTGCCTAAGTGCGGACCCTCAAGGCATTCCTCCATTCACACCATTTTTTGGAGCCCCATGAACGTTATTGCCTAGGGTTGTTCATGTGTCCTCCACTTTCGAGTTTGGAGCTGTGTTTCATGATTGCCTAAGTGCGGACCCTCAAGGAAATCCTCTATTCACACCATTTTTCGGAGCCCCATGAACGTTATTGCCTAGGGTTGTTCATGTGTCCTCCACTTTCGAGTTTGGAGCTGTGTTTCATGATTGCCTAAGTGCGGACCCTCAAGGAATCCTCCATTCTCACCCTTTTTCGGAGCCCCATGAACGTTATTGCCTAGGGTTGTTCATGTGTCCTCCACTTTCGAGTTTCGAGCTGTGTTTCATGATTGCCTAAGTGCGGACCCTCAAGGCAATCCTCCATTCTCACCCTTTTTCGGAGCCCAGAATGTTATTGCCTAGGGCTGTTCATGTGTCCTCCACTTTCGAGTTTGGAGCTGTGTTTCATGATTGCCTAAGTGCGGACCCTCAAGGCAATCCTCCATTCACACCATTTTTCGGAGCCCCATGAACGTTATTGCCTAGGGTTGTTCATGTGTCCTCCACTTTCGAGTTTGGAGCTGTGTTTCATGATTGCCTAAGTGCGGACCCTCAAGGCAATCCTCCATTCTCACCCTTTTTCGGAGCCCCATGAACGTTATTGCCTAGGGTTGTTCATGTGTCCTCCACTTTCGAGTTTCGAGCTGTGTTTCATGATTGCCTAAGTGCGGACCCTTAAGGCAATCCTCCATTCTCACCCTTATTCGGAGCCCCAAGAATGTTATTGCCTAGGGCTGTTCATGTGTCCTCCACTTTCGAGTTTCGAGCTGTGTTTCATGATTGCCTAAGTGCGGACCCTCAAGGCAATCCTCCATTCTCACCCTTTTTCGGAGCCCCATGAACGTTATTGCCTAGAGCTGTTCATGTGTCCTCCACTTTCGAGTTTGGAGTTGTGTTTCATGATTGCCTAAGTCCGGACCCTCAAGGCAATCCTCCATTCTCACCCTTTTTCGGAGCCCCATGAACGTTATTGCCTAGGGTTGTTCATGTGTCCTCCACTTTCGAGTTTCGAGCTGTGTTTCATGATTGCCTAAGTGCGGACCCTCAAGGCAATCCTCCATTCTCACCCTTTTTCGGAGCCCCATGAACGTTATTGCCTAGGCTTGTTCATGTGTCCTCCACTTTCGAGTTTGGAGTTGTGTTTCATGATTGCCTAAGTGCGGACCCTCAAGGCATTCCTCCATTCACACCATTTTTTGGAGCCCCATGAACGTTATTGCCTAGGGCTGTTCATGTGTCCTCCACTTTCGAGTTTGGAGCGGTGTTTCATGATTGCCTAAGTGCGGACCCTCAAGGCAATCCTCCATTCACACCATTTTTCGGAGCCCCATGAACGTTATTGCCTAGGGTTGTTCATGTGTCCTCCACTTTCAAGTTTGGAGCTGTGTTTCATGATTGCCTAAGTGCGGACCCTCAAGGCAATCCTCCATTCTCACCCTTTTTCGGAGCCCCATGAACGTTATTGCCTAGGGTTGTTCATGTGTCCTCCACTTTCGAGTTTCGAGCTGTGTTTCATGATTGCCTAAGTGCGGACCCTCAAGGCAATCCTCCATTCTCACCCTTTTTCGGAGCCCCATGAACGTTATTGCCTAGGGCTGTTCATGTGTCCTCCACTTTCGAGTTTGGAGCTGTGTTTCATGATTGCCTAAGTGCGGACCCTCAAGGCAATCCTCCATTCTCACCCTTTTTCGGAGCCCCATGAACGTTATTGCCTAGGGTTGTTCATGTGTCCTCCACTTTCGAGTTTCGAGCTGTGTTTCATGATTGCCTAAGTGCGGACCCTCAAGGCAATCCTCCATTCTCACCCTTTTTCGGAGCCCCATGAACGTTATTGCCTAGGGTTGTTCATGTGTCCTCCACTTTCGAGTTTGGAGCTGTGTTTCATGATTGCCTAAGTGCGGACCCTCAAGGCAATCCTCCATTCACACCATTTTTCGGAGCCCCATGAACGTTATTGCCTAGGGTTGTTCATGTGTCCTCCACTTTCGAGTTTGGAGCTGTGTTTCATGATTGCCTAAGTGCGGACCCTCAAGGAAATCCTCCATTCTCACCCTTTTTCGGAGCCCCATGAACGTTATTGCCTAGGGTTGTTCATGTGTCCTCCACTTTCGAGTTTCGAGCTGTGTTTCATGATTGCCTAAGTGCGGACCCTTAAGGCAATCCTCCATTCTCACCCTTTTTCGGAGCCCAAGAATGTTATTGCCTAGGGCTGTTCATGTGTCCTCCACTTTCGAGTTTGGAGCTGTGTTTCATGATTGCCTAAGTGCGGACCCTCAAGGCAATCCTCCATTCACACCATTTTTTGGAGCCCCATGAACGTTATTGCCTAGGGTTGTTCATGTGTCCTCCACTTTCGAGTTTGGAGCTGTGTTTCATGATTGCCTAAGTGCGGACCCTCAAGGCAATCCTCCATTCACACCATTTTTCGGAGCCCCATGAACGTTATTGCCTAGGGTTGTTCATGTGTCCTCCACTTTCGAGTTTGGAGCTGTGTTTCATGATTGCCTAAGTGCGGACCCTCAAGGCAATCCTCCATTCTCACCCTTTTTCGGAGCCCCATGAACGTTATTGCCTAGGGTTGTTCATGTGTCCTCCACTTTCGAGTTTCGAGCTGTGTTTCATGATTGCCTAAGTGCGGACCCTTAAGGCAATCCTCCATTCTCACCCTTATTCGGAGCCCCAAGAATGTTATTGCCTAGGCTGTTCATGTGTCCTCCACTTTCGAGTTTCGAGCTGTGTTTCATGATTGCCTAAGTGCGGACCCTCAAGGCAATCCTCCATTCTCACCCTTTTTCGGAGCCCCATGAACGTTATTGCCTAGGCTGTTCATGTGTCCTCCACTTTCGAGTTTGGAGTTGTGTTTCATGATTGCCTAAGTCGGACCCTCAAGGCAATCCTCCATTCTCACCCTTTTTCGGAGCCCCATGAACGTTATTGCCTAGGGTTGTTCATGTGTCCTCCACTTTCGAGTTTGGAGCTGTGTTTCATGATTGCCTAAGTGCGGACCCTCAAGGCAATCCTCCATTCTCACCCTTTTTCGGAGCCCCATGAACGTTATTGCCTAGAGCTGTTCATGTGTCCTCCACTTTCGAGTTTGGAGTGTGTTTCATGATTGCCTAAGTGCGGACCCTCAAGGCATCCTCCATTCACACCATTTTTTGGAGCCCCATGAACGTTATTGCCTAGGGTTGTTCATGTGTCCTCCACTTTCGAGTTTGGAGCTGTGTTTCATGATTGCCTAAGTGCGGACCCTCAAGGCAATCCTCCATTCACACCATTTTTCGGAGCCCCATGAACGTTATTGCCTAGGGTTGTTCATGTGTCCTCCACTTTCGAGTTTCGAGCTGTGTTTCATGATTGCCTAAGTGCGGACCCTCAAGGCAATCCTCCATTCTCACCCTTTTTCGGAGCCCCAGAACGTTATTGCCTAGGGTTGTTCATGTGTCCTCCACTTTCGAGTTTCGAGCTGTGTTTCATGATTGCCTAAGTGCGGACCCTTAAGGCAATCCTCCATTCTCACCCTTATTCGGAGCCCCAAGAACGTTATTGCCTAGGGCTGTTCATGTGTCCTCCACTTTCGAGTTTCGAGCTGTGTTTCATGATTGCCTAAGTGCGGACCCTCAAGGCAATCCTCCATTCTCACCCTTTTTTGGAGCCCCATGAACGTTATTGCCTAGGGTTGTTCATGTGTCCTCCACTTTCGAGTTTCGAGCTGTGTTTCATGATTGCCTAAGTGCGGACCCTCAAGGCAATCCTCCATTCTCACCCTTTTTCGGAGCCCAAGAACGTTATTGCCTAGGGCTGTTCATGTGTCCTCCACTTTCGAGTTTGGAGCTGTGTTTCATGATTGCCTAAGTGCGGACCCTCAAGGCAATCCTCCATTCACACCCTTTTTTGGAGCCCCATGAACGTTATTGCCTAGGGTTGTTCATGTGTCCTCCACTTTCGAGTTTGGAGCTGTGTTTCATGATTGCCTAAGTGCGGACCCTCAAGGCAATCCTCCATTCACACCATTTTTCGGAGCCCCATGAACGTTATTGCCTAGGGTTGTTCATGTGTCCTCCACTTTCGAGTTTGGAGCTGTGTTTCATGATTGCCTAAGTGCGGACCCTCAAGGCAATCCTCCATTCTCACCCTTTTTCGGAGCCCCATGAACGTTATTGCCTAGGGTTGTTCATGTGTCCTCCACTTTCGAGTTTCGAGCTGTGTTTCATGATTGCCTAAGTGCGGACCCTTAAGGCAATCCTCCATTCTCACCCTTATTCGGAGCCCCAAGAATGTTATTGCCTAGGGCTGTTCATGTGTCCTCCACTTTCGAGTTTCGAGCTGTGTTTCATGATTGCCTAAGTGCGGACCCTCAAGGCAATCCTCCATTCTCACCCTTTTTCGGAGCCCCATGAACGTTATTGCCTAGAGCTGTTCATGTGTCCTCCACTTTCGAGTTTGGAGTTGTGTTTCATGATTGCCTAAGTCGGACCCTCAAGGCATCCTCCATTCACACCATTTTTTGGAGCCCCATGAACGTTATTGCCTAGGGTTGTTCATGTGTCCTCCACTTTCGAGTTTGGAGCTGTGTTTCATGATTGCCTAAGTGCGGACCCTTAAGGCAATCCTCCATTCTCACCCTTATTCGGAGCCCCAAGAATGTTATTGCCTAGGGCTGTTCATGTGTCCTCCACTTTCGAGTTTCGAGCTGTGTTTCATGATTGCCTAAGTGCGGACCCTCAAGGCAATCCTCCATTCTCACCCTTTTTCGGAGCCCCATGAACGTTATTGCCTAGAGCTGTTCATGTGTCCTCCACTTTCGAGTTTGGAGTTGTGTTTCATGATTGCCTAAGTGCGGACCCTCAAGGCAATCCTCCATTCACACCATTTTTTGGAGCCCCATGAACGTTATTGCCTAGGGTTGTTCATGTGTCCTCCACTTTCGAGTTTGGAGCTGTGTTTCATGATTGCCTAAGTGCGGACCCTTAAGGCAATCCTCCATTCTCACCCTTATTCGGAGCCCCATGAACGTTATTGCCTAGGGTTGTTCATGTGTCCTCCACTTTCGAGTTTCGAGCTGTGTTTCATGAATGCCTAAGTGCGGACCCTCAAGGCAATCCACCATTCTCACCCTTTTTTGGAGCCCTATGAACGTTATTGCCTAGGGCGGTTCAAGTGTTCTCCACTTTCATGTTTGGAGCTGTGTTTCATGATTGCCTAAGTGCAGACCCTCAAGGCAATCCTCCATTCACACCATTTTTCGGAGCCCCATGAACGTTATTGCCTAGGGTTGTTCATGTGTCCTCCACTTTCGAGTTTCGAGCTGGGTTTCATGATTGCCTAAGTGCGGACCCTCAAGGCAATCCTCCATTCTCACCCTTTTTCGGAGCCCCATGAACGTTATTGCCTAGAGCTGTTCATGTGTCCTCCACTTTCGAGTTTGGAGTTGTGTTTCATGATTGCCTAAGTGCGGACCCTCAAGGCATTCCTCCATTCACACCATTTTTTGGAGCCCCATGTCGTTATTGCCTAGGGTTGTTCATGTGTCCTCCACTTTCGAGTTTGGAGCTGTGTTTCATGATTGCCTAAGTGCGGACCCTCAAGGAAATCCTCTATTCACACCATTTTTCGGAGCCCCATGAACGTTATTGCCTAGGGTTGTTCATGTGTCCTCCACTTTCGAGTTTCGAGCTGTGTTTCATGATTGCCTAAGTGCGGACCCTTAAGGCAATCCTCCATTCTCACCCTTATTCGGAGCCCCAAGAATGTTATTGCCTAGGGCTGTTCATGTGTACTCCACTTTCGAGTTTCGAGCTGTGTTTCATGATTGCCTAAGTGCGGACCCTCAAGGCAATCCTCCATTCTCACCCTTTTTCGGAGCCCCATGAACGTTATTGCCTAGAGCTGTTCAAGTGTCCTCCACTTTCGAGTTTGGAGTTGTGTTTCATGATTGCCTAAGTCCGGACCCTCAAGGCATTCCTCCATTCACACCATTTTTGGAGCCCCATGAACGTTATTGCCTAGAGCTGTTCATGTGTCCTCCACTTTCGAGTTTGGAGTTGTGTTTCATGATTGCCTAAGTCCGGACCCTCAAGGCATTCCTCCATTCACACCATTTTTTGGAGCCCCATGAACGTTATTGCCTAGGGTTGTTCATGTGTCCTCCACTTTCGAGTTTGGAGCTGTGTTTCATGATTGCCTAAGTGCGGACCCTTAAGGCAATCCTCCATTCTCACCCTTATTCGGAGCCCCAAGAATGTTATTGCCTAGGGCTGTTCATGTGTCCTCCACTTTCGAGTTTCGAGCTGTGTTTCATGATTGCCTAAGTGCGGACCCTCAAGGCAATCCTCCATTCTCACCCTTTTTCGGAGCCCCATGAACGTTATTGCCTAGGGTTGTTCATGTGTCCTCCACTTTCGAGTTTCGAGCTGTGTTTCATGATTGCCTAAGTGCGGACCCTTAAGGCAATCCTCCATTCTCACCCTTTTTCGGAGCCCAAGAATGTTATTGCCTAGGGCTGTTCATGTGTCCTCCACTTTCGAGTTTGGAGCTGTGTTTCATGATTGGCTAAGTGCGGACCCTCAAGGCAATCCTCCATTCACACCATTTTTTGGAGCCCCATGAACGTTATTGCCTAGGGTTGTTCATGTGTCCTCCACTTTCGAGTTTGGAGCTGTGTTTCATGATTGCCTAAGTGCGGACCCTCAAGGCAATCCTCCATTCACACCATTTTTCGGAGCCCCATGAACGTTATTGCCTAGGGTTGTTCATGTGTCCTCCACTTTCGAGTTTGGAGCTGTGTTTCATGATTGCCTAAGTGCGGACCCTCAAGGCAATCCTCCATTCTCACCCTTTTTCGGAGCCCCATGAACGTTATTGCCTAGGGTTGTTCATGTGTCCTCCACTTTCGAGTTTCGAGCTGTGTTTCATGATTGCCTAAGTGCGGACCCTTAAGGCAATCCTCCATTCTCACCCTTATTCGGAGCCCCAAGAATGTTATTGCCTAGGGCTGTTCATATGTACTCCACTTTCGAGTTTCGAGCTGTGTTTCATGATTGCCTAAGTGCGGACCCTCAAGGCAATCCTCCATTCTCACCCTTTTTCGGAGCCCCATGAACGTTATTGCCTAGAGCTGTTCATGTGTCCTCCACTTTCGAGTTTGGAGTTGTGTTTCATGATTGCCTAAGTCCGGACCCTCAAGGCATTCCTCCATTCACACCATTTTTTGGAGCCCCATGAACGTTATTGCCTAGAGCTGTTCATGTGTCCTCCACTTTCGAGTTTGGAGTTGTGTTTCATGATTGCCTAAGTCCAGACCCTCAAGGCATTCCTCCATTCACACCATTTTTTGGAGCCCCATGAACGTTATTGCCTAGGGTTGTTCATGTGTCCTCCACTTTCGAGTTTGGAGCTGTGTTTCATGATTGCCTAAGTGCGGACCCTTAAGGCAATCCTCCATTCTCACCCTTTTCGGAGCCCCAGAATGTTATTGCCTAGGGCTGTTCATGTGTCCTCCACTTTCGAGTTTCGAGCTGTGTTTCATGATTGCCTAAGTGCGGACCCTCAAGGCAATCCTCCATTCTCACCCTTTTTCGGAGCCCCATGAACGTTATTGCCTAGGGTTGTTCATGTGTCCTCCACTTTCGAGTTTCGAGCTGTGTTTCATGATTGCCTAAGTGCGGACCCTTAAGGCAATCCTCCATTCTCACCCTTTTTCGGAGCCCAAGAATGTTATTGCCTAGGGCTGTTCATGTGTCCTCCACTTTCGAGTTTGGAGCTGTGTTTCATGATTGCCTAAGTGCGGACCCTCAAGGCAATCCTCCATTCTCACCATTTTTGGAGCCCCATGAACGTTATTGCCTAGGGTTGTTCATGTGTCCTCCACTTTCGAGTTTGGAGCTGTGTTTCATGATTGCCTAAGTGCGGACCCTCAAGGCAATCCTCCATTCACACCATTTTTCGGAGCCCCATGAACGTTATTGCCTAGGGTTGTTCATGTGTCCTCCACTTTCGAGTTTGGAGCTGTGTTTCATGATTGCCTAAGTGCGGACCCTCAAGGCAATCCTCCATTCTCACCCTTTTTCGGAGCCCCATGAACGTTATTGCCTAGGGTTGTTCATGTGTCCTCCACTTTCGAGTTTCGAGCTGTGTTTCATGATTGCCTAAGTGCGGACCCTTAAGGCAATCCTCCATTCTCACCCTTTTTCGGAGCCCCATGAACGTTATTGCCTAGGGCTGTTCATGTGTCCTCCACTTTCGAGTTTGGAGCTGTGTTTCATGATTGCCTAAGTGCGGACCCTCAAGGCAATCCTCCATTCTCACCCTTTTTCGGAGCCCCATGAACGTTATTGCCTAGAGCTGTTCATGTGTCCTCCACTTTCGAGTTTGGAGTTGTGTTTCATGATTGCCTAAGTGCGGACCCTCAAGGCAATCCTCCATTCTCCACCATTTTTCGGAGCCCCATGAACGTTATTGCCTAGGGTTGTTCATGTGTCCTCCACTTTCGAGTTTGGAGCTGTGTTTCATGATTGCCTAAGTGCGGACCCTTAAGGCAATCCTCCATTCTCACCCTTATTCGGAGCCCCATGAACGTTATTGCCTAGGGTTGTTCATGTGTCCTCCACTTTCGAGTTTCGAGCTGTGTTTCATGATTGCCTAAGTGCGGACCCTCAAGGCAATCCACCATTCTCACCCTTTTTTGGAGCCCTATGAACGTTATTGCCTAGGGCGGTTCAAGTGTTCTCCACTTTCATGTTTGGAGCTGTGTTTCATGATTGCCTAAGTGCGGACCCTCAAGGCAATCCTCCATTCTCACCCTTTTTCGGAGCCCCATGAACGTTATTGCCTAGGGCTGTTCATGTGTCCTCCACTTTTGAGTTTGGAGCTGTGTTTCATGATTGCCTAAGTGCGGACCCTCAAGGCAATCCTCCATTCTCACGCTTTTTCGGAGCCCCATGAACGTTATTGCCTAGGGTTGTACATGTGTCCTCCACTTTCGAGTTTGGAGCTGTGTTTCATGATTGCCTAAGTGCGGACTCTCAAGGCATTCCTCCATTCACACCATTTTTTGGAGCCCCATGAACGTTATTGCCTAGGGTTGTTCATGTGTCCTCCACTTTCGAGTTTGGAGTTGTGTTTCATGATTGCCTAAGTGCGGACCCTCAAGGCAATCCTCCATTCACACCATTTTTCGGAGCCCCATGAACGTTATTGCCTAGGGTTGTTCATGTGTCCTCCACTTTCGAGTTTGGAGCTGTGTTTCATGATTGCCTAAGTGCGGACCCTCAAGGCAATCCTCCATTCTCACCCTTTTTCGGAGCCCCATGAACGTTATTGCCTAGGGTTGTTCATGTGTCCTCCACTTTCGAGTTTCGAGCTGTGTTTCATGATTGCCTAAGTGCGGACCCTTAAGGCAATCCTCCATTCTCACCCTTATTCGGAGCCCCAAGAATGTTATTGCCTAGGGCTGTTCATGTGTCCTCCACTTTCGAGTTTCGAGCTGTGTTTCATGATTGCCTAAGTGCGGACCCTCAAGGCAATCCACCATTCTCACCCTTTTTTGGAGCCCTATGAACGTTATTGCCTAGGGCGGTTCAAGTGTTCTCCACTTTCATGTTTGGAGTTGTGTTTCATGATTGCCTAAGTGTGGACCCTCCAGGCAATCCTCCATTCTCACCCTTTTTCGGAGCCCAATGAACGTTATTGCCTAGGGCTGTACATGTGTCCTCCACATTCGATTTTGGAGCTGTGTTTCATGATTGCCTAAGTGCGGACCCTCAAGGCAATCCTCCATTCTCAGCCTTTTTCGGAGCCCCATGAACGTTATTGCCTAGAGCTGTTCATGTGTCCTCCACTTTCGAGTTTGGAGCTGTTTTTCATGATTGCCTAAGTGCGGACCCTCAAGGCAATCCTCCATTCACACCATTTTTCGGAGCCCCATGAACGTTATTGCCTAGGGTTGTTCATGTGTCCTCCACTTTCGAGTTTGGAGCTGTGTTTCATGATTGCCTAAGTGCGGACCCTCAAGGCAATCCTCCATTCACACCATTTTTGGAGCCCATGAACGTTATTGCCTAGGGCTGTTCATGTGTCCTCCACTTCGAGTTTGGAGCTGTGTTTCATGATTGCCTAAGTGCGGACCCTCAAGGCAATCCTCCATTCTCACCCTTTTTTCGGAGCCCCATGAACGTTATTGCCTAGGTGTTCATGTGTCCTCCACTTTCGAGTTTGGAGCTGTGTTTCATGATTGCCTAAGTGCGGACCCTTAAGGCAATCCTCCATTCTCACCCTTTTTCGGAGCCCCAAGAACGTTATTGCCTAGGGCTGTTCATGTGTCCTCCACTTTCGAGTTTGGAGCTGTGTTTCATGATTGCCTAAGTGCGGACCCTCAAGGCATCCTCCATTCTCACCCTTTTTGGAGCCCCATGAACGTTATTGCCTAGGGCTGTTCATGTGTTCCTCCACTTTCGAGTTTGAGTTGTGTTTCATGATGCCTAAGTGCGGACCCTCAGGCAATCCTCCATTCTCACCCTTTTTCGGAGCCCCATGAACGTTATTGCCTAGGGCTGTTCATGTGTCCTCCACTTTCGAGTTTGGAGCTGTGTTTCATGATTGCCTAAGTGCGGACCCTCAAGGCAATCCTCCATTCTCACCCTTTTTCGGAGCCCCATGAACGTTATTGCCTAGGGTTGTTCATGTGTCCTCCACTTTCGAGTTTGGAGCTGTGTTTCATGATTGCCTAAGTGCGAACCCTCAAGGCAATCCTCCATTCACCCTTTTTCGGAGCCCATGAACGTTATTGCCTAGGCTGTTCATGTGTCCTCCACTTTCGAGTTTGGAGCTGTGTTTCATGATTGCCTAAGTGCGGACCCTCAAGGCAATCCTCCATTCTCACCCTTTTTCGGAGCCCATGAACGTTATTGCCTAGGGTTGTTCATGTGTCCTCCACTTTCGAGTTTGGAGCTGTGTTTCATGATTGCCTAAGTGCGGACCCTCAAGGCAATCCTCCATTCTCACCCTTTTTCGGAGCCCCATGAACGTTATTGCCTAGGGTGTTCATGTGTCCTCCACTTTCGAGTTTGGAGCTGTGTTTCATGATTGCCTAAGTGCGGACCCTCAAGGCAATCCTCCATTCTCACCCTTTTCGGAGCCCCATGAACGTTATTGCCTAGGCTGTTCATGTGTCCTCCACTTTCGAGTTTGAGCTGTGTTTCATGATTGCCTAAGTGCGGACCCTCAAGGCAATCCTCCATTCTCACCCTTTTTCGGAGCCCATGAACGTTATTGCCTAGGGCTGTTCATGTGTCCTCCACTTCGATTTGGAGCTGTGTTTCATGATTGCCTAAGTGCGGACCCTCAAGGCAATCCTCCATTCTCACCCTTTTTCGGAGCCCATGAACGTTATTGCCTAGGGCTGTTCATGTGTCCTCCACTTTCGAGTTTGGAGCTGTGTTTCATGATTGCCTAAGTGCGGACCCTCAAGGCAATCCTCCATTCTCACCCTTTTTCGGAGCCCCATGAACGTTATTGCCTAGGCTGTTCATGTGTCCTCCACTTTCGAGTTTGGAGTTGTGTTTCATGATTGCCTAAGTGCGGACCCTCAAGGCAATCCTCCATTCCACCCTTTTTGGAGCCCCATGAACGTTATTGCCTAGGGCTGTTCATGTGTCCTCCACTTTCGAGTTTGGAGCTGTGTTTCATGATTGCCTAAGTGCGGACCCTCAAGGCAATCCTCCATTCTCACCCTTTTTTCGGAGCCCCATGAACGTTATTGCCTAGGGTTGTTCATGTGTCCTCCACTTTCGAGTTTGGAGCTGTGTTTCATGATTGCCTAAGTGCGGACCCTAAGGCAATCTCCATTCTCACCCTTTTTCGGAGCCCCATGAACGTTATTGCCTAGGTTGTTCATGTGTCCTCACTTTCGAGTTTGGAGCTGTGTTTCATGATTGCCTAAGTGCGGACCCTCAAGGCAATCCTCCATTCTCACCCTTTTTCGGAGCCCAATGAACGTTATTGCCTAGGGCTGTTCATGTGTCCTCCACTTTCGAGTTTGGAGTTGTGTTTCATGATTGCCTAAGTGCGGACCCTCAAGGCAATCCTCCATTCTCACCCTTTTTCGGAGCCCCATGAACGTTATTGCCTAGGGTGTTCATGTGTCCTCCACTTTCGAGTTTGAGCTTGTGTTTCATGATTGCCTAAGTGCGGACCCTCAAGGCAATCCTCCATTCTCACCCTTTTTTCGGAGCCCGATGAACGTTATTGCCTAGGGCTGTTCATGTGTCCTCCACTGTCGAGTTTGGAGCTGTGTTTCATGATTGCCTAAGTGCGGACCCTCAAGGCAATCCTCCATTCTCACCCTTTTTCGAGCCCCATGAACGTTATTGCCTAGGCTGTTCATGTGTCCTCCACTTTTCGAGTTTGGAGTTGTGTTTCATGATTGCCTAAGTGCGGACCCTCAAGGCAATCCTCCATTCTCACCCTTTTTCGGAGCCCCATGAACGTTATTGCCTAGGCTGTTCATGTGTCCTCCACTTTCGAGTTTGGAGCTGTGTTTCATGATTGCCTAAGTGCGGACCCTCAAGGCAATCCTCCATTCTCACCCTTTTTTCGGAGCCCCCATGAACGTTATTGCCTAGGGCTGTTCATGTGTCCTCCACTTTCGAGTTTGGAGCTGTGTTTCATGATTGCCTAAGTGCGGACCCTCAAGGCAATCCTCCATTCTCACCCTTTTTCGGAGCCCCATGAACGTTATTGCCTAGGCTGTTCATGTGTCCTCCACTTTCGAGTTTGGAGCTGTGTTTCATGATTGCCTAAGTGCGGACCCTCAAGGCAATCCTCCATTCTCACCCTTTTTCGGAGCCCCATGAACGTTATTGCCTAGGGCTGTTCATGTGTCCTCCACTTTCGAGTTTGGAGCTGTGTTTCATGATTGCCTAAGTGCGGACCCTCAAGGCAATCCTCCATTCTCACCCTTTTTCGGAGCCCCATGAACGTTATTGCCTAGGGCTGTTCATGTGTCCTCCACTTTCGAGTTTGGAGCTGTGTTTCATGATTGCCTAAGTGCGGACCCTCAAGGCAATCCTCCATTCTCACCCTTTTTCGGAGCCCCATGAACGTTATTGCCTAGGGCTGTTCATGTGTCCTCCACTTTCGAGTTTGGAGCTGTGTTTCATGATTGCCTAAGTGCGGACCCTCAAGGCAATCCTCCATTCTCACCCTTTTTCGGAGCCCCATGAACGTTATTGCCTAGGCTGTTCATGTGTCCTCCACTTTCGAGTTTGGAGCTGTGTTTCATGATTGCCTAAGTGCGGACCCTCAAGGCAATCCTCCATTCTCACCCTTTTTCGGAGCCCCATGAACGTTATTGCCTAGGCTGTTCATGTGTCCTCCACTTTCGAGTTTGGAGCTGTGTTTCATGATTGCCTAAGTGCGGACCCTCAAGGCAATCCTCCATTCTCACCCTTTTTCGGAGCCCCATGAACGTTATTGCCTAGGGCTGTTCATGTGTCCTCCACTTTCGAGTTTGGAGCTGTGTTTCATGATTGCCTAAGTGCGGACCCTCAAGGCAATCCTCCATTCTCACCCTTTTTCGGAGCCCCATGAACGTTATTGCCTAGGGCTGTTCATGTGTCCTCCACTTTCGAGTTTGGAGCTGTGTTTCATGATTGCCTAAGTGCGGACCCTCAAGGCAATCCTCCATTCTCACCCTTTTTCGGAGCCCCATGAACGTTATTGCCTAGGCTGTTCATGTGTCCTCCACTTTCGAGTTTGGAGCTGTGTTTCATGATTGCCTAAGTGCGGACCCTCAAGGCAATCCTCCATTCTCACCCTTTTTCGGAGCCCCATGAACGTTATTGCCTAGGGCTGTTCATGTGTCCTCCACTTTCGAGTTTGGAGCTGTGTTTCATGATTGCCTAAGTGCGGACCCTCAAGGCAATCCTCCATTCTCACCCTTTTTCGGAGCCCCATGAACGTTATTGCCTAGGGCTGTTCATGTGTCCTCCACTTTCGAGTTTGGAGCTGTGTTTCATGATTGCCTAAGTGCGGACCCTCAAGGCAATCCTCCATTCTCACCCTTTTTCGGAGCCCCATGAACGTTATTGCCTAGGGCTGTTCATGTGTCCTCCACTTTCGAGTTTGGAGCTGTGTTTCATGATTGCCTAAGTGCGGACCCTCAAGGCAATCCTCCATTCTCACCCTTTTTCGGAGCCCCATGAACGTTATTGCCTAGGGCTGTTCATGTGTCCTCCACTTTCGAGTTTGGAGCTGTGTTTCATGATTGCCTAAGTGCGGACCCTCAAGGCAATCCTCCATTCTCACCCTTTTTCGGAGCCCCATGAACGTTATTGCCTAGGGCTGTTCATGTGTCCTCCACTTTCGAGTTTGGAGCTGTGTTTCATGATTGCCTAAGTGCGGACCCTCAAGGCAATCCTCCATTCTCACCCTTTTTCGGAGCCCCATGAACGTTATTGCCTAGGGCTGTTCATGTGTCCTCCACTTTCGAGTTTGGAGCTGTGTTTCATGATTGCCTAAGTGCGGACCCTCAAGGCAATCCTCCATTCTCACCCTTTTTCGGAGCCCCATGAACGTTATTGCCTAGGCTGTTCATGTGTCCTCCACTTTCGAGTTTGGAGCTGTGTTTCATGATTGCCTAAGTGCGGACCCTCAAGGCAATCCTCCATTCTCACCCTTTTTCGGAGCCCCATGAACGTTATTGCCTAGGGCTGTTCATGTGTCCTCCACTTTCGAGTTTGGAGCTGTGTTTCATGATTGCCTAAGTGCGGACCCTCAAGGCAATCCTCCATTCTCACCCTTTTTCGGAGCCCCATGAACGTTATTGCCTAGGCTGTTCATGTGTCCTCCACTTTCGAGTTTGGAGCTGTGTTTCATGATTGCCTAAGTGCGGACCCTCAAGGCAATCCTCCATTCTCACCCTTTTTCGGAGCCCCATGAACGTTATTGCCTAGGCTGTTCATGTGTCCTCCACTTTCGAGTTTGGAGCTGTGTTTCATGATTGCCTAAGTGCGGACCCTCAAGGCAATCCTCCATTCTCACCCTTTTTCGGAGCCCCATGAACGTTATTGCCTAGGGCTGTTCATGTGTCCTCCACTTTCGAGTTTGGAGCTGTGTTTCATGATTGCCTAAGTGCGGACCCTCAAGGCAATCCTCCATTCTCACCCTTTTTCGGAGCCCATGAACGTTATTGCCTAGGCTGTTCATGTGTCCTCCACTTTCGAGTTTGGAGCTGTGTTTCATGATTGCCTAAGTGCGGACCCTCAAGGCAATCCTCCATTCTCACCCTTTTTCGGAGCCCCATGAACGTTATTGCCTAGGGCTGTTCATGTGTCCTCCACTTTCGAGTTTGGAGCTGTGTTTCATGATTGCCTAAGTGCGGACCCTCAAGGCAATCCTCCATTCTCACCCTTTTTCGGAGCCCCATGAACGTTATTGCCTAGGGCTGTTCATGTGTCCTCCACTTTCGAGTTTGGAGCTGTGTTTCATGATTGCCTAAGTGCGGACCCTCAAGGCAATCCTCCATTCTCACCCTTTTTCGGAGCCCCATGAACGTTATTGCCTAGGGCTGTTCATGTGTCCTCCACTTTCGAGTTTGGAGCTGTGTTTCATGATTGCCTAAGTGCGGACCCTCAAGGCAATCCTCCATTCTCACCCTTTTTCGGAGCCCCATGAACGTTATTGCCTAGGCTGTTCATGTGTCCTCCACTTTCGAGTTTGGAGCTGTGTTTCATGATTGCCTAAGTGCGGACCCTCAAGGCAATCCTCCATTCTCACCCTTTTTCGGAGCCCCATGAACGTTATTGCCTAGGGCTGTTCATGTGTCCTCCACTTTCGAGTTTGGAGCTGTGTTTCATGATTGCCTAAGTGCGGACCCTCAAGGCAATCCTCCATTCTCACCCTTTTTCGGAGCCCCATGAACGTTATTGCCTAGGCTGTTCATGTGTCCTCCACTTTCGAGTTTGGAGCTGTGTTTCATGATTGCCTAAGTGCGGACCCTCAAGGCAATCCTCCATTCTCACCCTTTTTCGGAGCCCCATGAACGTTATTGCCTAGGGCTGTTCATGTGTCCTCCACTTTCGAGTTTGGAGCTGTGTTTCATGATTGCCTAAGTGCGGACCCTCAAGGCAATCCTCCATTCTCACCCTTTTTCGGAGCCCCATGAACGTTATTGCCTAGGCTGTTCATGTGTCCTCCACTTTCGAGTTTGGAGCTGTGTTTCATGATTGCCTAAGTGCGGACCCTCAAGGCAATCCTCCATTCTCACCCTTTTTCGGAGCCCCATGAACGTTATTGCCTAGGCTGTTCATGTGTCCTCCACTTTCGAGTTTGGAGCTGTGTTTCATGATTGCCTAAGTGCGGACCCTCAAGGCAATCCTCCATTCTCACCCTTTTTCGGAGCCCCATGAACGTTATTGCCTAGGCTGTTCATGTGTCCTCCACTTTCGAGTTTGGAGCTGTGTTTCATGATTGCCTAAGTGCGGACCCTCAAGGCAATCCTCCATTCTCACCCTTTTTCGGAGCCCCATGAACGTTATTGCCTAGGGCTGTTCATGTGTCCTCCACTTTCGAGTTTGGAGCTGTGTTTCATGATTGCCTAAGTGCGGACCCTCAAGGCAATCCTCCATTCTCACCCTTTTTCGGAGCCCCATGAACGTTATTGCCTAGGCTGTTCATGTGTCCTCCACTTTCGAGTTTGGAGCTGTGTTTCATGATTGCCTAAGTGCGGACCCTCAAGGCAATCCTCCATTCTCACCCTTTTTCGGAGCCCCATGAACGTTATTGCCTAGGCTGTTCATGTGTCCTCCACTTTCGAGTTTGGAGCTGTGTTTCATGATTGCCTAAGTGCGGACCCTCAAGGCAATCCTCCATTCTCACCCTTTTTCGGAGCCCCATGAACGTTATTGCCTAGGCTGTTCATGTGTCCTCCACTTTCGAGTTTGGAGCTGTGTTTCATGATTGCCTAAGTGCGGACCCTCAAGGCAATCCTCCATTCTCACCCTTTTTCGGAGCCCCATGAACGTTATTGCCTAGGCTGTTCATGTGTCCTCCACTTTCGAGTTTGGAGCTGTGTTTCATGATTGCCTAAGTGCGGACCCTCAAGGCAATCCTCCATTCTCACCCTTTTTCGGAGCCCCATGAACGTTATTGCCTAGGGCTGTTCATGTGTCCTCCACTTTCGAGTTTGGAGCTGTGTTTCATGATTGCCTAAGTGCGGACCCTCAAGGCAATCCTCCATTCTCACCCTTTTTCGGAGCCCCATGAACGTTATTGCCTAGGCTGTTCATGTGTCCTCCACTTTCGAGTTTGGAGCTGTGTTTCATGATTGCCTAAGTGCGGACCCTCAAGGCAATCCTCCATTCTCACCCTTTTTCGGAGCCCCATGAACGTTATTGCCTAGGGCTGTTCATGTGTCCTCCACTTTCGAGTTTGGAGCTGTGTTTCATGATTGCCTAAGTGCGGACCCTCAAGGCAATCCTCCATTCTCACCCTTTTTCGGAGCCCCATGAACGTTATTGCCTAGGGCTGTTCATGTGTCCTCCACTTTCGAGTTTGGAGCTGTGTTTCATGATTGCCTAAGTGCGGACCCTCAAGGCAATCCTCCATTCTCACCCTTTTTCGGAGCCCCATGAACGTTATTGCCTAGGGCTGTTCATGTGTCCTCCACTTTCGAGTTTGGAGCTGTGTTTCATGATTGCCTAAGTGCGGACCCTCAAGGCAATCCTCCATTCTCACCCTTTTTCGGAGCCCCATGAACGTTATTGCCTAGGGCTGTTCATGTGTCCTCCACTTTCGAGTTTGGAGCTGTGTTTCATGATTGCCTAAGTGCGGACCCTCAAGGCAATCCTCCATTCTCACCCTTTTTCGGAGCCCCATGAACGTTATTGCCTAGGCTGTTCATGTGTCCTCCACTTTCGAGTTTGGAGCTGTGTTTCATGATTGCCTAAGTGCGGACCCTCAAGGCAATCCTCCATTCTCACCCTTTTTCGGAGCCCCATGAACGTTATTGCCTAGGGCTGTTCATGTGTCCTCCACTTTCGAGTTTGGAGCTGTGTTTCATGATTGCCTAAGTGCGGACCCTCAAGGCAATCCTCCATTCTCACCCTTTTTCGGAGCCCCATGAACGTTATTGCCTAGGCTGTTCATGTGTCCTCCACTTTCGAGTTTGGAGCTGTGTTTCATGATTGCCTAAGTGCGGACCCTCAAGGCAATCCTCCATTCTCACCCTTTTTCGGAGCCCCATGAACGTTATTGCCTAGGGCTGTTCATGTGTCCTCCACTTTCGAGTTTGGAGCTGTGTTTCATGATTGCCTAAGTGCGGACCCTCAAGGCAATCCTCCATTCTCACCCTTTTTCGGAGCCCCATGAACGTTATTGCCTAGGCTGTTCATGTGTCCTCCACTTTCGAGTTTGGAGCTGTGTTTCATGATTGCCTAAGTGCGGACCCTCAAGGCAATCCTCCATTCTCACCCTTTTTCGGAGCCCCATGAACGTTATTGCCTAGGCTGTTCATGTGTCCTCCACTTTCGAGTTTGGAGCTGTGTTTCATGATTGCCTAAGTGCGGACCCTCAAGGCAATCCTCCATTCTCACCCTTTTTCGGAGCCCCATGAACGTTATTGCCTAGGGCTGTTCATGTGTCCTCCACTTTCGAGTTTGGAGCTGTGTTTCATGATTGCCTAAGTGCGGACCCTCAAGGCAATCCTCCATTCTCACCCTTTTTCGGAGCCCCATGAACGTTATTGCCTAGGCTGTTCATGTGTCCTCCACTTTCGAGTTTGGAGCTGTGTTTCATGATTGCCTAAGTGCGGACCCTCAAGGCAATCCTCCATTCTCACCCTTTTTCGGAGCCCCATGAACGTTATTGCCTAGGGCTGTTCATGTGTCCTCCACTTTCGAGTTTGGAGCTGTGTTTCATGATTGCCTAAGTGCGGACCCTCAAGGCAATCCTCCATTCTCACCCTTTTTCGGAGCCCCATGAACGTTATTGCCTAGGCTGTTCATGTGTCCTCCACTTTCGAGTTTGGAGCTGTGTTTCATGATTGCCTAAGTGCGGACCCTCAAGGCAATCCTCCATTCTCACCCTTTTTCGGAGCCCCATGAACGTTATTGCCTAGGGCTGTTCATGTGTCCTCCACTTTCGAGTTTGGAGCTGTGTTTCATGATTGCCTAAGTGCGGACCCTCAAGGCAATCCTCCATTCTCACCCTTTTTCGGAGCCCCATGAACGTTATTGCCTAGGCTGTTCATGTGTCCTCCACTTTCGAGTTTGGAGCTGTGTTTCATGATTGCCTAAGTGCGGACCCTCAAGGCAATCCTCCATTCTCACCCTTTTTCGGAGCCCCATGAACGTTATTGCCTAGGGCTGTTCATGTGTCCTCCACTTTCGAGTTTGGAGCTGTGTTTCATGATTGCCTAAGTGCGGACCCTCAAGGCAATCCTCCATTCTCACCCTTTTTCGGAGCCCCATGAACGTTATTGCCTAGGCTGTTCATGTGTCCTCCACTTTCGAGTTTGGAGCTGTGTTTCATGATTGCCTAAGTGCGGACCCTCAAGGCAATCCTCCATTCTCACCCTTTTTCGGAGCCCCATGAACGTTATTGCCTAGGCTGTTCATGTGTCCTCCACTTTCGAGTTTGGAGTGTGTTTCATGATTGCCTAAGTGCGGACCCTCAAGGCAATCCTCCATTCTCACCCTTTTTCGGAGCCCATGAACGTTATTGCCTAGGCTGTTCATGTGTCCTCCACTTTCGAGTTTGGAGCTGTGTTTCATGATTGCCTAAGTGCGGACCCTCAAGGCAATCCTCCATTCTCACCCTTTTTCGGAGCCCCATGAACGTTATTGCCTAGGGCTGTTCATGTGTCCTCCACTTTCGAGTTTGGAGCTGTGTTTCATGATTGCCTAAGTGCGGACCCTCAAGGCAATCCTCCATTCTCACCCTTTTTCGGAGCCCCATGAACGTTATTGCCTAGGGCTGTTCATGTGTCCTCCACTTTCGAGTTTGGAGCTGTGTTTCATGATTGCCTAAGTGCGGACCCTCAAGGCAATCCTCCATTCTCACCCTTTTTCGGAGCCCCATGAACGTTATTGCCTAGGCTGTTCATGTGTCCTCCACTTTCGAGTTTGGAGCTGTGTTTCATGATTGCCTAAGTGCGGACCCTCAAGGCAATCCTCCATTCTCACCCTTTTTCGGAGCCCCATGAACGTTATTGCCTAGGGCTGTTCATGTGTCCTCCACTTTCGAGTTTGGAGCTGTGTTTCATGATTGCCTAAGTGCGGACCCTCAAGGCAATCCTCCATTCTCACCCTTTTTCGGAGCCCCATGAACGTTATTGCCTAGGGCTGTTCATGTGTCCTCCACTTTCGAGTTTGGAGCTGTGTTTCATGATTGCCTAAGTGCGGACCCTCAAGGCAATCCTCCATTCTCACCCTTTTTCGGAGCCCCATGAACGTTATTGCCTAGGGCTGTTCATGTGTCCTCCACTTTCGAGTTTGGAGCTGTGTTTCATGATTGCCTAAGTGCGGACCCTCAAGGCAATCCTCCATTCTCACCCTTTTTCGGAGCCCCATGAACGTTATTGCCTAGGCTGTTCATGTGTCCTCCACTTTCGAGTTTGGAGCTGTGTTTCATGATTGCCTAAGTGCGGACCCTCAAGGCAATCCTCCATTCTCACCCTTTTTCGGAGCCCCATGAACGTTATTGCCTAGGGCTGTTCATGTGTCCTCCACTTTCGAGTTTGGAGCTGTGTTTCATGATTGCCTAAGTGCGGACCCTCAAGGCAATCCTCCATTCTCACCCTTTTTCGGAGCCCCATGAACGTTATTGCCTAGGCTGTTCATGTGTCCTCCACTTTCGAGTTTGGAGCTGTGTTTCATGATTGCCTAAGTGCGGACCCTCAAGGCAATCCTCCATTCTCACCCTTTTTCGGAGCCCCATGAACGTTATTGCCTAGGCTGTTCATGTGTCCTCCACTTTCGAGTTTGGAGCTGTGTTTCATGATTGCCTAAGTGCGGACCCTCAAGGCAATCCTCCATTCTCACCCTTTTTCGGAGCCCCATGAACGTTATTGCCTAGGCTGTTCATGTGTCCTCCACTTTCGAGTTTGGAGCTGTGTTTCATGATTGCCTAAGTGCGGACCCTCAAGGCAATCCTCCATTCTCACCCTTTTTCGGAGCCCCATGAACGTTATTGCCTAGGGCTGTTCATGTGTCCTCCACTTTCGAGTTTGGAGCTGTGTTTCATGATTGCCTAAGTGCGGACCCTCAAGGCAATCCTCCATTCTCACCCTTTTTCGGAGCCCCATGAACGTTATTGCCTAGGGCTGTTCATGTGTCCTCCACTTTCGAGTTTGGAGCTGTGTTTCATGATTGCCTAAGTGCGGACCCTCAAGGCAATCCTCCATTCTCACCCTTTTTCGGAGCCCCATGAACGTTATTGCCTAGGCTGTTCATGTGTCCTCCACTTTCGAGTTTGGAGCTGTGTTTCATGATTGCCTAAGTGCGGACCCTCAAGGCAATCCTCCATTCTCACCCTTTTTCGGAGCCCCATGAACGTTATTGCCTAGGGCTGTTCATGTGTCCTCCACTTTCGAGTTTGGAGCTGTGTTTCATGATTGCCTAAGTGCGGACCCTCAAGGCAATCCTCCATTCTCACCCTTTTTCGGAGCCCCATGAACGTTATTGCCTAGGCTGTTCATGTGTCCTCCACTTTCGAGTTTGGAGCTGTGTTTCATGATTGCCTAAGTGCGGACCCTCAAGGCAATCCTCCATTCTCACCCTTTTTCGGAGCCCCATGAACGTTATTGCCTAGGGCTGTTCATGTGTCCTCCACTTTCGAGTTTGGAGCTGTGTTTCATGATTGCCTAAGTGCGGACCCTCAAGGCAATCCTCCATTCTCACCCTTTTTCGGAGCCCCATGAACGTTATTGCCTAGGCTGTTCATGTGTCCTCCACTTTCGAGTTTGGAGCTGTGTTTCATGATTGCCTAAGTGCGGACCCTCAAGGCAATCCTCCATTCTCACCCTTTTTCGGAGCCCCATGAACGTTATTGCCTAGGGCTGTTCATGTGTCCTCCACTTTCGAGTTTGGAGCTGTGTTTCATGATTGCCTAAGTGCGGACCCTCAAGGCAATCCTCCATTCTCACCCTTTTTCGGAGCCCCATGAACGTTATTGCCTAGGGCTGTTCATGTGTCCTCCACTTTCGAGTTTGGAGTGTGTTTCATGATGCCTAAGTGCGGACCCTCAAGGCAATCCTCCATTCTCACCCTTTTTCGGAGCCCCATGAACGTTATTGCCTAGGGCTGTTCATGTGTCCTCCACTTTCGAGTTTGGAGCTGTGTTTCATGATTGCCTAAGTGCGGACCCTCAAGGCAATCCTCCATTCTCACCCTTTTTCGGAGCCCCATGAACGTTATTGCCTAGGCTGTTCATGTGTCCTCCACTTTCGAGTTTGGAGCTGTGTTTCATGATTGCCTAAGTGCGGACCCTCAAGGCAATCCTCCATTCTCACCCTTTTTCGGAGCCCATGAACGTTATTGCCTAGGCTGTTCATGTGTCCTCCACTTTCGAGTTTGGAGCTGTGTTTCATGATTGCCTAAGTGCGGACCCTCAAGGCAATCCTCCATTCTCACCCTTTTTCGGAGCCCCATGAACGTTATTGCCTAGGCTGTTCATGTGTCCTCCACTTTCGAGTTTGGAGTGTGTTTCATGATTGCCTAAGTGCGGACCCTCAAGGCAATCCTCCATTCTCACCCTTTTTCGGAGCCCCATGAACGTTATTGCCTAGGCTGTTCATGTGTCCTCCACTTTCGAGTTTGGAGCTGTGTTTCATGATTGCCTAAGTGCGGACCCTCAAGGCAATCCTCCATTCTCACCCTTTTTCGGAGCCCCATGAACGTTATTGCCTAGGGCTGTTCATGTGTCCTCCACTTTCGAGTTTGGAGCTGTGTTCATGATTGCCTAAGTGCGGACCCTCAAGGCAATCCTCCATTCTCACCCTTTTTCGGAGCCCCATGAACGTTATTGCCTAGGGCTGTTCATGTGTCCTCCACTTTCGAGTTTGGAGCTGTGTTTCATGATTGCCTAAGTGCGGACCCTCAAGGCAATCCTCCATTCTCACCCTTTTTCGGAGCCCCATGAACGTTATTGCCTAGGCTGTTCATGTGTCCTCCACTTTCGAGTTTGGAGCTTGTGTTTCATGATTGCCTAAGTGCGGACCCTCAAGGCAATCCTCCATTCTCACCCTTTTTCGGAGCCCCATGAACGTTATTGCCTAGGCTGTTCATGTGTCCTCCACTTTCGAGTTTGGAGTTGTGTTTCATGATTGCCTAAGTGCGGACCCTCAAGGCAATCCTCCATTCTCACCCTTTTTCGGAGCCCCATGAACGTTATTGCCTAGGGCTGTTCATGTGTCCTCCACTTTCGAGTTTGGAGCTGTGTTTCATGATTGCCTAAGTGCGGACCCTCAAGGCAATCCTCCATTCTCACCCTTTTTCGGAGCCCCATGAACGTTATTGCCTAGGCTGTTCATGTGTCCTCCACTTTCGAGTTTGGAGCTGTGTTTCATGATTGCCTAAGTGCGGACCCTCAAGGCAATCCTCCATTCTCACCCTTTTTCGGAGCCCCATGAACGTTATTGCCTAGGGCTGTTCATGTGTCCTCCACTTTCGAGTTTGGAGCTGTGTTTCATGATTGCCTAAGTGCGGACCCTCAAGGCAATCCTCCATTCTCACCCTTTTTCGGAGCCCCATGAACGTTATTGCCTAGGCTGTTCATGTGTCCTCCACTTTCGAGTTTGGAGCTGTGTTTCATGATTGCCTAAGTGCGGACCCTCAAGGCAATCCTCCATTCTCACCCTTTTTCGGAGCCCCATGAACGTTATTGCCTAGGGCTGTTCATGTGTCCTCCACTTTCGAGTTTGGAGCTGTGTTCATGATTGCCTAAGTGCGGACCCTCAAGGCAATCCTCCATTCTCACCCTTTTTCGGAGCCCCATGAACGTTATTGCCTAGGGCTGTTCATGTGTCCTCCACTTTCGAGTTTGGAGCTGTGTTTCATGATTGCCTAAGTGCGGACCCTCAAGGCAATCCTCCATTCTCACCCTTTTTCGGAGCCCCATGAACGTTATTGCCTAGGCTTCATGTGTCCTCCACTTTCGAGTTTGACTGTGTTTCATGATTGCCTAAGTGCGGACCCTCAGGCAATCCTCCATTCTCACCCTTTTCGGAGCCCCATGAACGTTATTGCCTAGGGCTGTTCATGTGTCCTCCACTTTCGAGTTTGGAGCTGTGTTTCATGATTGCCTAAGTGCGGACCCTCAAGGCAATCCTCCATTCTCACCCTTTTTCGGAGCCCCATGAACGTTATTGCCTAGGCTGTTCATGTGTCCTCCACTTTCGAGTTTGGAGTGTGTTTCATGATTGCCTAAGTGCGGACCCTCAAGGCAATCCTCCATTCTCACCCTTTTTCGGAGCCCCATGAACGTTATTGCCTAGCCTGTTCATGTGTCCTCCACTTTCGAGTTTGGAGCTGTGTTTCATGATTGCCTAAGTGCGGACCCTCAAGGCAATCCTCCATTCTCACCCTTTTTCGGAGCCCCATGAACGTTATTGCCTAGGGCTGTTCATGTGTCCTCCACTTTCGATTTGGAGCTGTGTTTCATGATTGCCTAAGTGCGGACCCTCAAGGCAATCCTCCATTCTCACCCTTTTTCGGAGCCCCATGAACGTTATTGCCTAGGCTGTTCATGTGTCCTCCACTTTCGAGTTTGGAGCTGTGTTTCATGATTGCCTAAGTGCGGACCCTCAAGGCAATCCTCCATTCTCACCCTTTTTCGGAGCCCCATGAACGTTATTGCCTAGGGCTGTTCATGTGTCCTCCACTTTCGAGTTTGGAGTGTGTTTCATGATTGCCTAAGTGCGGACCCTCAAGGCAATCCTCCATTCTCACCCTTTTTCGGAGCCCATGAACGTTATTGCCTAGCAGTTCATGTGTCCTCCACTTTCGAGTTTGGAGTTGTGTTTCATGATTGCCTAAGTGCGGACCCTCAAGGCAATCCTCCATTCTCACCCTTTTTCGGAGCCCCATGAACGTTATTGCCTAGGGCTGTTCATGTTCCTCCACTTTCGAGTTTGGAGTGTGTTTCATGATTGCCTAAGTGCGGACCCTCAAGGCAATCCTCCATTCTCACCCTTTTTCGGAGCCCCATGAACGTTATTGCCTAGGCTTTCATGTGTCCTCCATTTTCGAGTTTGGAGCTGTGTTTCATGATTGCCTAAGTGCGGACCCTCAAGCAATCCTCCATTCTCACCCTTTTTCGGAGCCCATGAACGTTATTGCCTAGGGCTGTTCATGTGTCCTCCACTTTCGAGTTGGAGTTGTGTTTCATGATTGCCTAAGTGCGGACCCTCAGGCAATCCTCCATTCTCACCCTTTTTCGGAGCCCATGAACGTTATTGCCTAGGACTGTTCATGTGTCCTCCATTTCGAGTTTGGAGCTGTGTTTCATGATTGCCTAAGTGCGGACCCTCAAGGCAATCCTCCATTC